>NW_007726165.1:832152-832828 GCF_000696425.1 Galeopterus variegatus
CTGTGTGCTGTGGGATCCTCCCCCGGGGTGCTCGCACCTTGGTGTGGGAGATAACTCAACCACACAGGGGTCCGCAATACCGGGGGGAAGGTGGGAGGCCCAGAGAGGGCCTTGACCAGGGCCGCAGGAACGCCCACAGTGTCCGGGGCGGAGGCCTGAGACCCCTTCTGGGCTGGGCGGGGCTGAGAGACGAGGATTGCAGAAGACACACCCCAGCCCTGTACTGAGCGCACAGAGAGGGGAGGGGTCCGGCAAAGGAGGAGGAGTCTCGGGAAAAAAAGACGCACCCTCCGGGTGGCCCCACCGAGTGCACACACAGAGGGGAAATGCCCGGATACCGAGGCGGAGACTTACAAATCTCACACACCCTGTCGGGCCAGCAGGACAGGATCCAGCTGTCAGGGCCAGAACACAAGGAACAGGGAGAACTCCCAGAGCTGACCAGAGAGGAAGCTTCCCGGAAAGGCCCAAGACCCGAGGCAAACACACACATAGAACACTAAGGCCCATCTGAGCAGTCACAGAGGTAGGCATACCAAATGGACAAACACAGCCATACCTTACTTAGCCAGAGGGTTAAACCTGTGCACAGTGAAACTACCTGCCAAAATGAGTAAACATCCAAAAAAAGATACCAGAAATGCAAAAAAAAAAAACAAGAAAGTACACCACCAAA
>NW_007726165.1:836293-836506 GCF_000696425.1 Galeopterus variegatus
TACACCCTGAAACAATAAAACTTATTAAAGATAACATAGGAGAAACACTTCAGCAAATAGGGCTGGACACAGAGTTCATGAATACAACCCGAAAAGCACGGGCAACCAAAGGAAAAATAAACAAATGGGAATATATCAAACTAAAAAGCTTCTGCACAGCAAAAGAAACAATTAACAGAGCTAAAAGACAACCAACAGAGTGGGAGAAAATAT
>NW_007726165.1:837506-869717 GCF_000696425.1 Galeopterus variegatus
CTCTATGGAAAATGGTTTGGAGGTTCCTCAAACAGCTGAAGATAGATTTACCATATGATCCAGCTATCCCACTACTGGGAATGTACTCAAAGGAATGGAAATCATCAAGTTGAAGGTATACCTGTTTCCCAATGTTCATTGCAGCACTCTTCACAATAGCCAAGAGCTGGAATCAACCCAAATGTCCATCATTGGATGAGTGGATATGGAAAATGTGGTATATCTACACAATGGAATACTACTCAGCTATAAAAACGAATGAAATACTGCCATTTGCAACAACATGGATGGACCTTGAGAGAATAATATTGAGTGAAACGAGTCAGGCAGAGAAAAAGAAATACCACATGTTCTCACTCACTGGTGGGAGCTAAAAATAAACAAATTAATTCACTCACATACACACACACAAAAAAACCGGGGAGTTGGGGGAAGAAGATATAACAACTATACTTTTTTGAAGTTGTTACAACAAGCAAACGGAAAGGACATTCTTGGGGGGGAGGGGAGAGAGGGAGATGGGAGGGAGGTGTCAGTGATGGGCCATAATAGTCAAATACATTGTATATTGACAAAATAAAAATTTAACGAAAAAAAAAAAAGCCTTACTTATGAGAGGACTTCAAAAATTTCAAGAAAAAATGAATTCAAAAGATAAAAATAAAAAACATAAATTTTATTTACAATAAAAAACATAAATTTTATTTAACATAAGCTCCATCATGTTCAATACACTTTTGTAAACAATGATACCAACCATTAACTCCATCCCTGAAGAACTGAGGGTCCTGGGAATTTAAGTATGTCAATGCAGTCTTTTTTTACATTATTAACTGAAGAGAAATGGGTGCCCTTTACAGATTTTTTTAAGATTGGGAAACACAAAGAAGTCAGAAGGAGCCAAATCAGGAATGTAGTAGGGTGAAGTCTAATGATTTCTCTTTGAAAGTCTTGCAAAATTGCCCTCGTTTGATGAGAGGAATGAGCAGGAGCATTATTGTGGTGGAGAAGGACTCTAGTGAAGCTTTCTCAGGTGTTTTTCTGCTAAAGCTTTGGCTAACTTTCACCAAACACTCTCACAGTAAGTAGATGTTATTGTCCTTTGGCTTTCAAGAAAGTCAACAAGCAAAATGCCTTGAGCATCCCAAAAAACTGTTGCCATGACCCTTGCTTTTGATGGGTCCACTTTTGCTTTGACTAGACCACTTCCACCTCCTGGTAGCCATGGCTTTGCTGGTGCTTTGTCTTCGGGATCATACTGGTAAAGACACATTTTCATCTCCTGTTACAATTTGCAAAAACGCTTCAGGATCTTAATCCCACTCTCCTATGGGTTAAATGTGTCTCCCCCGAAGTTCATGTATTGGAAACCTAAACTCCATTCTAAGTTAAGAGGGTGGGAAGTCCTATCATGGTAACTGAAAGGTGGGGCCTTTAAGAGGTGATTAGATTATAAGGACAGTACCTTCCTGAATGGATTAATCCATTGATGGTTTAATGGTGATAATGAGCATGGTCCTGATGGCTTAAAAGGAGAGCAAGTAGGGAGATTAGGCTCTCTCCTGCTCAGCCCATTCTTACCATGTGACAATCTGAGTTGCTGAAGAACAAGGCTTTTACCAGATGTGCCTCATGGACTGTGGACTTCCTAGCCTACAAACTGTAAGAAATAAATTTCATTCACTGATAAAATGCCTAGTTTCAGGTATTCTGTTATACAAGAGAAGCGAACTAATACACACTTGTTTAACATTTTCATTGAAAACTCTGCTCTTGTCTCTAGCCGATCTGGGTGTGACAGCTTTGGCACCCATTGAGCAGAAAGTATGCTCAATTTTGAGATGTTTATGGCTTGTTTCTGCTGTTAATGTAGGTCCTCTTTACTCAGGGCATGAACAAGATTAATTTTTTCCTCACAAATGGATGTGGATGGTCTGCTGCTGTAGGCTTTATCTTCAACATCATGTAGTCCCTTTTTCTTTTTTGTCAGCTGGCTGGTATGGGGATCCAACCCTATAATCTTGGTATTGTCAGCACCACACTCTCCCAAGTGAGTTAACCAGCCAGCTCCTTGTCCCTTCTTAAAATGAGTTACCCATTTGTAAACTGCTGATTTCTACAGGAGCATTGTCTCCAAAATCTTTTTGTAAAGCATCAATGTTTTTATCATTCCTCCACCAAAAATTTGATGTTTGTTTTTGCTTCAATTTTAGAATTCATGCTGCTCTGATGGGGGCTCTTTTCAAATTGATGTCTTGTCCTTCTCAGTGCGTTTAATTAGATCCCATTCAGACATGTTATAACAAGTTAATACGAGTTTATTTTGGTGAAAAAAAAAAAAGGAAATCTATGCATAACTTTTTCATAATACATTTTCTATGAACTTTCAAGATTCCTTGTATCTGACATTTCTACAAAGGCCACAAGAATAAAATATAGAGTACCATATAATTACCAGGTTTAATATAGTGAAGTAAAAATATCCTGACAGTTTTTCTTAATAAAAATAAAAGAATTAATGAAAATTATCTCCTTTGTTCTCTTCTTAGGTTTGTAATATAAGATACTATTAATTTTTACAAATTAAAACCACAATGAGATGTTAACTTACACTTCTTAGAATGGCTATTATCAAAATGATGAATTATAACAAGTGGTGGCAAGGATGTGGAGAAAAGAGGAGTATGGTGCACAGTTGGTGAGAATGTAAATTAGTACAGCCATTATGAAACCCAATATGGAGGTTCTTCAAAAAACTGGGCCAGCCATCCCACTACTGGGTATATATCCAAAGGAAATAAAATCAGTATGTCAAAGAGATTATCTGCACTCCCATCTTCACTGCAGCATTATTCACATAACCAAGATATGGAATCAATCTAAGTATCCATCAACAGATGAATGGATAAAGAAAATGTAGTATAAAGATACAGTGGAGAACTACTTAGCCTTAAAAAAGAAGGAAATCCTGTCATTCACAACAACCTGGATGAACCTGGAGGACATTATATTAGGTGAAATAAGCCAGGTACGAAAAGACAAATACCAAGATCTTGTTTATATATAAAAATCTAAAAATACTGAATTCATAGAAGTAGAGAATAGAATGAAGGTTACCAGGGGCTGCTGGGGTGGGGGGAAGAAGGTGGCATGGTTGGAATTGCAGACAAGTTGGTTAAAGGACATAAAGGACACGGGAGTGAATAAGTTCAAGAGATCTATTTTACAACTATAGTTAATACCAATGTATGTATAGTTGAAAATGAATGAGAGAGTAAATTTTGTGTTCTCACCATGAAAAAATGATACGTATGTGAGGTAATACACATGTTAATTACCTTGATTTAACCATTCCACACTGTACAGATATATCAAAACACAATGTGCAAAATAAATATATACAATTTTATTTTGTCAATTTAAAAAATGAATAAATTAAAGAGAAGAAATATATGAGCGGAAAAAAGAGTACCAATTACTAAGACAGTCACTATTGTGGGCAGGTAGAATTGTAAGACACTATTAATTTTAGACTCTGCCCTGGGGTTTAAAAGTTGTGTTCATGGAGCCATGAAAATGATGATAATGATAAATATGAGTCACTGCCAAATTCTCAACGATTACAATCACCTTTTTACACTATACTTATAATGGTTGTGAAGGTTAACTGTAGGTGTCCATTTGATTAGATTAAGGAATGCTGAGAAACCTTGTAAAGTTATCTTTTTATGTGTGTGCATGAGAAGGTTTCCAGAAGAGATTAGCATGAGAGCATGAGAGCCTGAGTGGGAAAGATTCACCCTCAATATGGGCGGGAACCATCCAATCCTCTGGGGCCCTAAGAGAACAAAGAACGGAAAAAAAAAAAAAGGTGGGTCTCTCTCCTCTAGAAATGGAAATACTTTTCTCTTCTGTCCATGGAAATCAGAGCTTGAGACTCTTCAGCTTTTGGGTTCCAAGACTTACACCAAGGACACCATCTGCTTCCCTGGTTTTGAGGCCTTCAGACTTAGACTAAGTCATGCTACCGGCATCCAGTTTGCAGATGGCCTATCATGGGACTCCTATTCACAATCTTGTGAGCTAATTCCCCTAATAAATACCCTCATCTATTTATAACATATCCTACTGATTCTGTCTCTCTGAAGAACCCTGACTAATACATTCTCTAATTTTGGAATGATATTTTCATCGAGATTTAAAATGAGTTGATGGAAGAAAGGGTTTAAATAAGGTTTTACTCCAATACTACTCTTCATCATCTACTTGTCAGTATTTATCATTCATCCAGTATTTCTAAAAAGTATTTGCCAAGAAATTCTGTAGCAAACTTGTTATTGAACTATAAAACATTGGTGAAAGAAAATGAAGAGTACCCAAATAAATGGAAAGATATCATATGTTCTTGGGTTGAAAAATAACATCATCAAAATGGCCACATTACCCAAAGAAACCTACACATTCAATGCAATCCCCAACAAAATACCAATGATATTCTTCACAGAAATAGAAAAAGTCTTAAAATTTGTATGGAACCACAAAAGACCCATAGAGGGAAAGCAATCTTGAACAAAAAAAATGAAGTTGGAACCATTACATGACCTGACTTCTAAATATACTATAAAGCTATAGTAACCAAAACAGCATGGTACTGGCATAAAAAAGCAGACAAGTAGACCAATGGAACAGAATAGAGAACCCAGAAATAAACACACGCACTTATAGCCAACTGACTTTTGACAAAGGTGCCAAAAATATGCACTGGGGAAAGGACAGCCCCTTGAATAAATGGTGCTGGGAAGACTGGATATTCATATGCAGAAGATTCAAACTAGACACCCATCTCTCACCATACACAAAAGTCAACTCAAAATGGATTAATGGGCTAAATTTAAGACCTGAAACTATGAAACTACTAGAAGAACACATGGTGGAACGCTATGTAAAATGGGAGTTGGCAATGTTTTTTTGTCAATTAAAGCAAAAATAGACAAATGAGACTGTATCAAACTAAAAAGCTTCTGCACAGCAAAGGACACAATCAACAAAGTGAAGAGACTACCTACAGAATGGGAAAAAAGTGTTTGCAGACTACACATCAGACAAGGGGCTAATATCCAGGATCTATAAGGAGCTCAAACAATTCAACAGCAAAAAACCAATTAACCCACTTAAAAAATGGGGAAAGGATGACCTTAACAGACTTTTCTCAAAAGAGGACATACAAATGGCCAACAGGCACATGAAATAATGCTCAGTATCACTAATAACCAGGCAAACACAAATTAAAACCCAAATAAGATTTCACCTAACTCCAGTTAGTATGGCTATTATCAACAGGACAGAAAATAACAAATGCCGGTGAGGATGCGGAGAAAAGGGAACTAATGTAAACTGATACAACCATTGTGGAAAACAGTAAGGAGGTTCTTCAGAGAACTAAAAATTGAACTTCTATGATCAAACAATGCCACTACTGGGTACACACTCAAAGGAAATGAAATCAATATATTGAAGAGAAACCTGCACTCTCTTGTTTACTCCAACACTTTCCTAATAGCCAAGAGATGAAATCAACCTAAATGACTGTCAATGGATGAATGGATAAAAAAAAACTGTGGTATATATACATAATGGAATAATACTTGGCTATAAAAAAAATGAAGTCATGACATTTGCAACAACATGGATGGAACTGGAGGACATCATGTTAAGTGAAGTAAGTCGGGCAAAGAAACACAAATACCACAAGATCTCACTCATATGTAGAATCTTAAAAAAAAAAAGTGGTTCTCATAGAAGTGAAGAATAGAATAAAGCTACCAGAGGCCAAGAGGGGATGGCAACTAGTGAGGAGGAGAAGTGGTGGATTAATGGGTACAAAACTATGCTATCTTCCCTAAGTGAATCATTGCACTGAAACAACACATTGTACCCCACAATTTGTGTAAGTCAATGTTAAAATTTTTAAAAACATAAAAAAGAAAGAAAAATACTGCATGATCTCACTTACATGTGGAATCTAAAAGAAAAGATCAAATATATAGAGATAGAGAACAAATCAGAGGTTACCAGGGCAGGATGGGGGTGGGGAGGAAATGGGGATATGTAGGTCAAAGGCACAAAGTAGCAGATATGTAGGATGAACAAGTCTAGAGATCTAATGTACAACATGAGGATTGTAGTTAATAAAATTACATGGAATTTGGGATTTCTGTTACATGTGTATATTTAGCTGCTCTTGTCACACACAAAAAGTAACTAGGTGAAATGAGAGATATGTTAATTTGCTTCACTACAGTAACTATTTTACTATCTCTCCATATCCCATACCATCATGTTGTCAACCTCAAATATACACAATAAAATTTATTAAAAAAAAAATACTGTAACTTTCAATCACATCATTGTTCTTTAAGGAGAATGGAGTTTGCTACATAACAATCTTGTTTTCGAAGACAGCACTGGATGAGGAATGAAGCAGTATACCTAGAAACAGTGCCTGATCAATTAGATTACTTAGATATTTTATGTATTAATTTTCTTATTACTAGAATTTTAACTCTAAAGTACTTTTTTTCTCAGCACTTACTTTTTTGGTCAAAGAATCATCAGAATCAGAAGGCATTCTTGTTGATACATGAAATATAACTTCTACTGTAGAGGTAGCAAAATATGGAGTGGTCAATCCAGTGCTTTTGTTTTTCTGTAGTCCTCCCATAAAACCACAATGGTTTGTGAGATTTACCTAGAAGCAATGAAGAGCCACATAAAATTAATCTACTAAACAAAACTCAAAAACACTATTGAAAAAGACTCAAACATCTCACTTTGCAAAAACATTGGGAACAAAGTCTTTTGCATGTTATCAACCAGTACTTAATTTAGAATTATTAGTTACAGCTGATCTGTTCACACTGGTATTTCTTCATAAGTACTTGAGGATCCCTAATTAGTAGGAGTTAATTAGGAAAGAAATCAACTACTGCGCACTATGCATCTTTTGCTAGGCTACTAGGTGTTAATAGTAAATTATAAAGGCTGTCGGGGACACCAAGGCCAGAGAGCAAAAATCAAATCTGGAAATGATTTTGGGAAAAGTTAAAACAGTAATGTCAATTTGTAAAAATAATTAACTAGGTGTATCATATTTATTCATAAAACTGGCTTCTTAGTTTGTTAGTACCTACCATAGAACAAAAATACAAAAATGCAGAACTACACAATTACATTAGAAAAACTACAAACTTATCTGTGTAATGATTTAAAATTTTTTTTAACTTCATGATTATAACTTGTGCTATGCACAGAAGCTGGAACTTGTGTTCACTGTAGAAAATTAAAGAAACATAGGAAAGAAATAAGAAAAATAAAAAAATCACCAGTATCTGTCTGCTCAGAGAAAATCACCTAGGTTTATGCTTTAAAATAATAAAATTGGCGTATCTGATAAAATAGGGAGTTATAAAAACAAATCAGTTACTATGTGAACTGAATATGTCTCAAATACTACAATAATATCAGCTATTAATGGCTGAACATATGAATGATGGATGAGTTTTTATGCCATTACTGAAAGATTGTCTCAATCCCTTGTAGTTTAAAATTTATTTTTTGACTCAGTAATATATTCACATAATTAAAAATTCAAAAGTATAAAAAGGAATACCAAAATTCTTCCTTTCATATCTCTCACCTATAGCTACTAAGTTCCCCTCCCAGGAAGGAATTTAAGTATTCTTGCAAAAATATTTTTTACACATACAAATTCTTATGTGCATGCATGTACACATATGGGCACACACACATAAAGAGTGCATGCATATAAAATGTCCTGCACCTTGCTTTTTGTACTTAATATATCTTGGAAAACATTCCTTATTAATAAGTAAAGAGCTCCTTCAATTTTTTTTTTCATGGCAGTTCATTTTATTGATGTATAATAATTTAGTCCCCTACTTAAAGGATATTCAGGCTATTTCCAATCTTTTGCTAATTACAGTCACTGCTGTGGTAAATAACACTGAACATATATCATGTTCCACTTATGAAAGTAGACCTGTGGACAAATAGATAAAGTGAAACTTTAAGCAAAAGGCACGTGCACTTCTAATTTTGAAACACACCACCAAACTGCCTTCCAAAGACGGCATAAACTATGTATAAGACTGCCAGTTTCTCTCATCCCCTCTCAAATACAGTATATTATCAAACTATATGATCTTTGCTAATCTGATATGTGAAAAATGGTATATCAGTGTAGATTTGTAGTTTTTGTTTTAGTGAGAAAGTTATTTATTTTCAAGTCAGTTCTCTTTCACATCTCTGATTACGTAAAGTAGAAAGTCTCAATTTTGTGTTCTTTTGCTGTAAAAACTTTTGTAACATTTGCTCATCTCTATTTTTAAAATTAAACATCTGGAGATAACTTCTCAGGAAGACAAGAAATAATGAAAAAGGTCCCAGGCACTCTTTACCCAGAGTCCCCCAATGCAAAAATATATCACAACCAATATACTGATGTTGATATAGTTAAGAGACAGAAGGTTTTCAACAACACAAGGATCCTCCACGTTGCCCTGTTAGGTGAACCATACCTACTTCTCTCCCACCTAATTGCCTCCTTAACCCCCAGCAATCACTCCATTGTTCTCCACTTTTATAACTGTCATTTCAAGAATGTTATATAAATGGAATCATACAGTATGTAACCTTTCCAGATGTTATACAATTTTCCTGTGACCTTTTTGTTAATGATTTCAAGTTTGATCCCATGTGGTTGGAGAACATATAGTATGATTTCAATTTGTTTAAATTTGTTAAGGTTTGTTTTATGGCCCGGGATATGGTCTATTTTGGTACATGTTCTGTGGGCCTTTGAAATGAATGTGTATCCCGCCATTGTTGGGTGGAGTGTTCTATAAATGTAGATTAGATCCTGTTGGTTGATGATGTTAAATTCTACTATACACTTGCTGATTTTATCTAATTCTTCTCTCAATTGTTGAGAGGAGGTGAAGTCTCCAACTATAATTGTGGATTTGTCTATTTCTTTTGGTTCTATCAGCTTTTGCTTCACTTATTTTGCGGCTCTTTTGTTTTGTGTGCACATAGGAGTGCTACATCGTCTTGGTGGATTGATTCTTTTATAATTACATAATGTACCTTTGTCTTCTTTGCTCTGAAATCTACTTTATCTAGTATTAATGAAGTCACTCTGGGTTTCCTTTGGTTAATGTTTGCACAATATAACTTTTTAAAAAATCCTTTTACTTACTGCTGGCCTATAATTTATATGTTTAAAGTGAGTTTCTTTTAGATAACATATAGTTGAGTCATGATTTTTAGTCTACTCTGTCAATTTCTATCTTTTAATTGGTCCATTTAGACCATTTATATTTCATGTAATTACGGATAGGTTAGGGCTTAAGCCTACCATCTTATTTTTTGTTTTCTGTTTATTTTCTCTGTTTTATTTCTCCTGCCCTCTATGGGTTACCTGACCATCTTCTAGAATTCTGTTTTTATTTATTATTTTTTTGAGTGTACTCATTTATCATCTATCTTTTTTTGTATGCTTTTTTAGTGGTTGCTCTAGGTATTACATTATATATACATAACTTATCACAGTCTATTACTGTTATCATTGTACCTGTTTAAGTATAGTAAGCCTACTTTACTATATGTCCTGTTACCCTCCCGTTTATAATTCTCATAAATATTTCCTCTACATATATTTTAAAACACATCAGGCAGTGTTATAATTTTTGCTTCAAGTGTCAAACATAATTTAAAAAACTCAAGAGGAGAAGGAAAGTCTACTGTATTTACCCATTTTTTTCTTGCCATGCTCTCTCCTCCTTCCTGATGTCTCAAAGTTCCTTTTTATCATTTCCTTTCTGTTATAGAACTTCTTTCAGTGATTCTTTTTGGTAGGTCTGCTAGTAACAAATTCTCTAGTTTTCCTTCACCTGAGAATGTTTTGACTTTCCCTTCATTCCTGAAAAATATTTTCACCAGCCATAGGATTGTGGGTTGACAGTTCTTTTAGCACTTGAAAAATATTACGCCACTATGGCCATTACAGTTTCTGATGAGAAATTTGCTATTATTCTCATTGTTTTCTCCCTACAGATAAGGTGCACTTTTTCTCTGGATGTTTTCAAGACTTTTTCTTTTGTTTCAGAAATTAAATTATGAAGTGTTTAATATGGGTTTCTTTTGATTTATCCTGTTTGGATTTTACCCAACTTCTTGAATCTATACAGCCAAATTTAGGGAGTTTTCAGCCACAATTTCTTTAAGTGCTTTTCAAATCCAGCCTCTTTCTCTTCTCCTTTTGGGACTCAGATATCAGGAATGTTAGATCTTTTGTTAGAGTCTCACAAGTCTCTGATGCTCTGGTTCATTGTTTTTAAGCCTATTTTTTATGCTGTTCAGGTGAATCTCTACTGTTTTACCTTTCAGTTTACTGATTCTTTCTTGTGTATCTTCATCTCCACTCCACTCTGTTGTTGAGCACCAGCTACTGAGCTTTTTATTTCAGTTATTGTATTTCCAGTTCTAAAATTTCCATTTAGTCGTTCTTCATATTTTCTATTTCGTTGCAGAGACTTCTATTTTTCATTTGTTTCAGCTGTGCTCCTAATTGCTCACTGAAGCATTTATATCATGGCTGCTTTAAAATCTTTGCAATCTTGGTGTGGGCATATATTGGCTGTTTTTCATTCAGTTTGAGATCTTCCTGGTTCCTGGTACGATGAGTAATTTTTTATTGTAACCTGGACATTTTAATGTTATGAGACTCTGGATCTTAAGATTTCTGTTTTAGCTGGCTGTTTCTGAGACACTGCTTCATCAAGAAAAAGGGTGGAGAGAAAGTGCTGCCTCGTTACTGCCAGGTGGAGGTAGAAGTACAGGTTCCCCACTCAACCTCTGCTGGAACCTGGGAAAGGGTTGGGGGAATCCTCATTACTGCTAAGTGGAGTTAGTAGTTCTGGCTTCCGATGTGGTGCCCACTGACAGTGGTAGGAATGGCCTCATTACCTTTGGGTGATGGTGAAAGTCCTAATTCTCCACTAGGCTTCCTCTGACACCACTCCAGTGGAGGGTGTAGGGGATCCTCATTATTGCTGGGTGGGGATGGAACTCTAGGTTTCCCACATAGTCTCCACTGACACTTGGGCATGGGGTGTGGATGAGAGAGGAGTTATCAACTGGGGGAGATGAAAGTCTTGGCTTTTTACTTGGCCTTCTCTGACACTATTTGATAATACCCCAGTGTAGTGATGGGGATACCTCATTACAGCCTCATGAAGGTGGAAATCTAGGCTCTTTTGCTGTCAGGAGTGGGAATGAGGTCAAGGTATTTTCTGTGGTGTTCGGCTGGAGTAGTTACTGTCTAGATTTTTTTTGTCTTTCTAGGTTGCTCCTCTTCTGGTCATTTGGCTAGAAAGAGCAAGCTTTTGTTGGGGCTTTGTCTGTGCCCAGTGGTGTTTCTAGGTTGCTGGCTTCTTTAGCTCCAAGCCTGGGATATACAAGGCAAAAAGAAAACCCAGAAAACTCACCACCACGTCATTCCTCAGTCCCAAAGTCCCTAATTAATCTGCCTTCTCTTCACTTTTCAGAGTCTTCTTATGTTTGTTTTATACGTCATGTGCAGGGTTTTTGTTGTATTCAGTATGAAGGGTATGGAGAATATATCTATTCAACCTTCCTAGAAGTAGAAATCCCCTCTGTACAACTTTTATTAAGTATTTTATTTTAGTATATTCAGAGATAAGTGCCATCATCACCATGGTCAATTTTAGAGCATTTTAATCACTTCCGAAAGAAACTCCATACCCTTTAGGTGTCATTTTTCTCTTCCCTCATCCCCCCAACCTGCCTTAAGAAACCACTAAAACCTACTTCCTGTCTCTGTAGTCATACCTTTTGTGGAAATTACAGTAATACATGATCTTTGTGACTGGCTTCTTTCATTTAACATAATGTTTTCATGTTGTAGCATGTATCAATACTTCTTTCCTTTCTGTGGCTGAAAAATATTCCATTGTATGGAATATCTGTTTATCCATGCATCCACTGATGGACATCTGAGTTGTTTCCACCATTTTGTTATAAATAATGCTGTTATAAACATTTGTGTACAGGTTTTTGTGTGGACACATGCTTTCATTTCTCTTGGGTATATACCTAAGAGTGAAACTGTTTAGTCATATGGCAACTCTACATTTAACTGTTTGATGAACTACCAGACTGTTTTCCACAGTGATTGTACAATTTCGCATTCCTACTAGCAGTATGAGGGTTCAGATTGCTCTAAATCCTAGCTGTCAATTGTTATTACCCGACTTTTTGATTTTAACCATCCTACTGGTGTGAAGTGACGTCTCACTGTGGTATGGATTTGTGTGTCCCTGATAGCTAATAATGCTGAATATCTTTTCATGTGCTTATGGTCATTTGTATCTTCTTTGGAAAAATGTCTATTCTGGACCTTTGGCCATTTTTAAATTGGGTTGTCTTCTAATTATTGATTTGTATAAATTCTCTGTATACTCTAGGTACAAATCCCTTATCAAATGTAAAATTTGCAATTATTTTCTCCAGTTTGGTGGGTTGTCTTTTCCCTTTGCTGATGGTGTCACTTGAAGCACTAGATCTTTAATTTTGATGAAGTCCAATTATCAATTTTTTCCTTTGTTGTTCATGCTTTTAGGTCATATCTGAGAACCCTTTGCCAGAACCAAGGTCACAAGATTTACCTATATATTTTCTTCTAAAGTTTCATAATTTTAGTTCTTACATTTAGGTCTTTCATCCATTTTGAGTCAATTTTTGTACATGGTGTGATGTAAGGGTTTGATTTCATTCTTTTTGATATGGCTATCCAGTTGTCTCAACACCTTTTGTTGAAAAGACTATTTTTTCTCCACTGGATGGTCTTGGCACCCTTGTCAAAAACCAGTTGACTATAAATATGTGGGTTTACTTCTGGACTCTCAGTTCTATTCCATTGGTCTATATGTCTATCCTTGTGCCAACACCACACTATTTTGATTAGCATTGTTCTGCACAAATTATTGAAAAGGGCAAGTGAGAGTTGTCCCAATATATTCTTTTTCATGTTGCCCTCACTTTTTTTTGGTGGGGGGTGGTAAGTTCTGAAACAGTGGCTAATTTTTTTTTTAATTAAGTCCCTTAATTTTTTTTTTTTTTTTTGCTGGCAGGTATAGGTATCAAACCCTGAACATTCGTGTTATCAGCACCATACAGTAACCAACTGAACTAACCAGCCAGCTACTCTTTCACTTTTACTAATGCTTTTACGGTACTTTTTTCAAAGCAGAAAATCTATTTAGGATGACTTTTATACCTTTCAAAGAGCATTTTCACATCTGTAATCTCCACTGACCTTCACATCATCTCTGTTGGGTAAAACAGTATATTACCTTTGACAAATAAGCAAAGAGGCCCAGAGGACTTAAGTAACTCACTTAAGGTAAAACAGCAGGTTAGATGAGCCATAAGAATATAAATTGAATGCTAAAGGCCTATATATTAGATACTGTGAAGGCACTGGGATTAAAAAAAAAAATTCAGTGAAATGAAAGTGCCTATTCTTTAGAAGCTTGTAGTCTAGTGCAGTAGTCTTCGACAATTTTGCTCATATACTCTCTACAGGAATTTTGAGAAAATGTATTTAATTTACAACTACAACAAACATTTTCATCTAAGTTAAAACATTTGCCAAGAATATAATTTACACTGTACTGCATATAGCATACATGTACTTTAAATATATTTTCATCAAAATCTTGGAACTACAAATTTGGCTGATTCAATATACATAAAATGTCTGCTATTTAACCTAATGACAAACCAATCAGCTGAATCAGATTCAATTTATGTTAGAACATGTCCAACACTTCATTTTTCTTTCTTTTTTTTTTTTTTAAAGATGACTGGTAAGGGGATCTGAACCCTTGACTTGGTGTTGTCAGCACCACGCTCAGCCAGTGAGTGAACCGGCCATCCCTATATGGGATCAGAACCCGGGGCCTTGGTGTTATCAGCACCGCACTCTCCCGAGTGAGCCACGGGCCGGCCCCAACACTTCATTTTTCAATTCAAATAAACATATTACTATAAACCCCTACGATAAATACCTAGCTTCTGAATTATAATCCTAAGATAGATGGATATGGTACAAGATATTTGATATAAATTGGTTGCCAGATGACATAAAATTCAACAACTTTCAATAGTTCTCGTTTTGCTGTCAGGGACTCTCTTTTAGGAGCACACTCTCTTAAACTGTTTCTTTTCAGAGTGTCAAACCCCTTTCGGGCAATGTAGGATTTGAGGTGGGTAAATTTTACAAGTAAAAAAATAGAAAACGAGAGGCAAGAGACTGTAGAAGGGTTCTCTGGCATTAGTTTTAGTAAAGTTGAGGATCTGGAAACTAATTTCCTCAAAACTAAATGTGCCCACATACCCCTGGAAAGCCTTTGTGTAGCCTTAAGGTCTTAGTTTAAAGACCACCAGTCTAATGGTCACAGCTATAAAGAAAACCAAGATCTTCTAAACCTATGACTTTAGTACAGTCTCATAAAACAGTCAACACCTTTCCTTTCAAAGTCCCAACTGCTGCTGTATTTGCAGGTGAGATATAAGGCAGAGTCAGTAAGAAACCCACTGTTAACTTGTTGTATCTCCTAAAATGATGCTTCTAAAATAAGCTGGAAAGAAAAAGTAAAATAACCCTCTTCTTCCAAATAGAAATAAAATGACATTTGGTATAATTTAAAAATAATACCTCCCAACCAAGACCAGCTACAAAATCCTCATATGCTTGACTTCCTCCTGTATTGGTGAGAATAGAGTGTTTGTCTTCTTGTCCTTCAGCAACATAGAATACTGCGATCTTGTGTGTCTCTCGGCTGTAAAACAAAAGATTACACCATTCATTTAACCACTCATTCATCCATTCATCCATCCATCCAATAATTAAGTTCTATGTACTAAGTATGTGGCAATAAAACGATATAAAAGATTTATATCTTATAGACTACAAAAGAAGACAAGTAAATCCATTATAAGTAAAAAATTATAAAAGTTAGAAAATTGCCATTGAAACAGAAGAAAGGTGTGATTACTTCTAACTGGAGAAACGGAGACTTAAAGCAGAACATAATACAGACTTAAGTGAATGTAAGAAAGATTTGAGAAATGAAGAGAAAGTATCAGAAAGGGCACATAGGTGTGAATGAACGAAGCATTTGAAGAGTTATCATGCAATGTGGCTGAATCTCAGGGTTAAAGAAACTGTTTAAGAACTAAGTAGTAGTACGGAGATTAGTGGGAAATGATCCATTCCTTCAAAGTACTTACAATACAGAAGAAGAAACATATATGAAATTGTATGGAATAACTGCCAAATTCTTAGGCACTTTATTTTTAGTTCTCTAAATTTAAAAGTGTCCATAAAAGCAAATTTCTTGCATAAAATTTGGCTTTCCAAGCTACTAGGGCACACTATGTTTGGTCTAGCTTGATTTAACAAAGCATGGGTTAACAACCTTTATGACCAGAAGTAAAGATTTCACTACTATACCATGTTGGAATTAAAAAAACAAACCACAACCAATAACAAATTTTGTTTGGGGAAAATGGGGGAGTATTAGATACTGGGTTTCTTTCTAGAGGAACTAAAATATTCTAAAATTAGATTGTGGTGACAGTTGCACAAACTTGTAAATACACTAAAAATATGTACACTTTAAATTGTGAGTTGTAAAGTATGTGAATTATGTCTCAATAAAGCTGTTAAAAACTTAATTTGAAAGCAAGATCTATTATGTGTAAATTCTATTCCTGACAGAAAGGGAAACTTCTCAGTATTCTCACCTTTCTAGGTCAAGGGCTATCAATAAAAACTCATAAATCATAATTTATGAAATTGGGAAGAGTTGGATAGAAATGTTCATATAATATTATATAAATCCAAAAGTTGAGAGAAGTATATGTGCCACAGAGGGAAAAACAGAAAAATACAGAAAAATATTTAAAATGTAATAAAAGAGAAACCACATTTACGTTATCTATGTCCTTCCTACAATTTTTAAAAGCACAGTTCAGCTGCATTTTAAGTCAAATTTTAATCATTCACCATTTCTTTTAATTTTTCTACTTACTATGGATGCTAAAATGTTTGTTATATTGCCATTAGATTACTCTGCACAACAACAGTGAATGAGGCAAATGTATTAGAAACAAATATTTAAATCAGTGAACTTGCAACTACAAATGATCCATAAGAATACACGTACAGTACTGGAAAAATATCATGAGCTAACTACTGAAAAATTCAAAGTGACAGCTGTCAGATAATAAGTACTTCTGAATCCCTGTATATACTTTACAATAAAATAATAATACAAATCATTTTGAGATTTAAAATAAAAAAATCTGGTGGTTCAACGAGAGAAGACTGTTAAACAAAGTATCCTTTCATTTCCTTCCTTCCTAGTCCTCCAGACAAGTAATCAGGTTTCCAGGTTTCCTAGCTTAAGAAGGTAGCACAAAAGTTGTCTCACTGTCATGTAATTAGAATGAATTTTTATTTGAGCCCATTGTAATAAGAAAAGAAACTATGTTATTTTCTTTATTTAAAGTTAATTCTTTTTTTTAAAAAGCAAACAAATAAATGTCATGCATTCATCTGATGCAGTGCATCAAAAAAAAAATCTATTTTGTCTCAACAAAGATGTTCCCCATATACTCAAAGTACATATGAAAATGGAGGTAGTTCAACAGGAGCCAAAGCAGAAAAGCATAAAGTAAATTAAAGAAACTGTGAGACTAAAGAATCACTAAGGAGTGTTCTCATTCACATCAAAATTTTACTTTAGAAAGATTATTCCGGTGGTGAGAATTGTCTAGATGAGGAAGAATCAGGAGATGAGAGCCACAGAGTAATTAGCAAGGTGCTGTAACTGTCTTGGAAAGAAATAACAAGAATATGAATCAAAGGGCTTGGAGCAGGAAAAGCAAGAACAGACAGAGGTGAGAGGTAAGAAGAAGGAAGAACTAACATGATTATGAAAACCTAAGGATAAGGAAAAGGAAATGGTCAAATGTGGGTAACTCTAAAATGGTACTTATAAACATAAACAGGAAAATTAGGAGAAAGATCTAATTTGAGAAAGAAATGGTGACCTGAAAATGATAGTAATGAGGCAGGTAAAAATTTATAACAGGCAGCTGCAAATTCATGACTGAAAATTGAGAAATAAGAGTATGAAGACAAAAAAGCTTGGGGCTGAGAACAATGAGGGGATACCCATATTACACAGTTTAGAGGGAGAAGATAAGCCAATGAAGACAAACTTTGAATAATTAAAGAATTAGGAGTTGAACTAGGTGATTTTAGTGTCATACAAGTTGGGGGAGAGGAGCACTTTAAAGATAGAACAGACAACACTATTATATTTTTAGTAGATTTAATACACAGGGGATTTTTAGGGCGGTGAAACTATTCTGTATGATACCATAATGGTAGATACATGCCATTATATATTTGTCAAAACCCTTAGAATGCACAAAGAATGCACTCTAATGTAAACTGTGGACTTGAGTTAATAATAATATATCAATATTGGTTCATCAATTGTAACCAATGCACTGCACTAATATGAAATGTAAATTATAGGGGAAACTGTGTATAGGGGGAGAGGGGTACTGTGGAAATTCTCTGCAATTTCCAATCAATTTTTCTGTAAACATAAGACTGCTCTAATTTTAAAACATGCTTATTAAATTAAATTTAAATTGAGTTTAATTAGGTAAATTAAAAAGGCTGGTGAGGACTGAAAGAACTTTAGACTTGATGGGCAGGATACTAACCTTCAGAAAGATAGTTTCAGTAGAGTAGCAGAGGTCTAGATAGTAGTAGAGCTAGATAGGTCTGTGGTGAGTGAGACAGGAAAAAAAAAAGATTAAAAAGATATGATTCCTGTCCCCAAAGACTTGATCATCTAGTACCAAAGATATATTATTATAAGAAAAATCAGAATTGAGAACTCACAGACTATTTAGCAAGTTCTTAAAAATGTCTTGGAAAGAAGTAATAGGAATAGCTAAGCAATAATAATAAGAAGAAGACGAAGAAGAAGAAGAAGAAGAAGAAGAAGACGAAGAAGACGAAGAAGAAGGAAGTGTGATAAATGCTATGACAGGGAAGTGTTTCAGGGTCCTGTGAAAAGCACATGGAAGGAGATCCAAACATAGTTTGGGAAAGAAGTTGAAGGGAAGGAGTACTTTAGGGATCAGCTTTCCAGAAACAGTGATGTTTAAGCTAAGACTTAAAGGTTAAATAGCAGCCATATTCTGAGAAAAAAATTTACAGCCAAGATTATTTCATTGTTAAATAATAAAGAATAAAACGGAGACAAACAGCATTCAGTTCTAGATGTAAGAAAATTAAAGAAAGCTTACGAAAAAGAGGAAATAACAGAAATTAGTGAGTTATAAACCAAACAAAGTAGAATATAATAAATTTGGAACTATTTCTTTGAAAAGACTAAGTAGGCTATTTGCATCAAGAAAAATTTTTAAAAACTCACAAAACTAAAACAAAAAAGAGAAAGTAATAGAGAATTATGACACCATGTGTCAATCTCTACTAGCATCTATTTGAAAATCTCAATAAAATAAAGTTTTGTAAAACAAAAAACAATAAAATTAACCCAAGAACTAAAAGAAAACCTGAGGAGACTAATAAGGCTAAAGCAAACTGGAAGAAAAATTAACAATTTTACTTACTCTTTAAAATTTCAAGCAACAGATAATAACCTTAATTTTAAAAAACATAATAGAAGCTACTAATAGATGGATGATACCCTAAACTCAATGAAATTCTAGTAAAACTAACACAATAAGAAGTCAAAAGACAAGGTAGGGTTTATCCCCAAAATGCAAATATGATTTTGATATTAGCAGTCTAATGATATTGAAATACCAGTATATAACAATTAGTTAAGAAATCAAAACTATACGGAAATCTAAACAGATGCTGAAATAAATTTTGATAACATTTAACACCCTTTCCTTATAAAAACTCCTAGAAAACAGGCTACCTTCTCGGCATGATAAAAATGATCTATTTCAAATCAAGAACCAACATCTTCATTAATAATGAAACAGAGCAGTTGTTTCCACTAAACTCAGGAAAAACAAGGATGTCTATTGTTACTATATTATCCTGCAAGATCTGGTCAGTGCAATAAGACATGATATAAGCAAAAACAAGCACTAAATACTAGAAAGGAGGTTATCTGCAGATAATGATTATATACCTAAACAAGTTTAAAATCAATAAGAGAATTCAATAAATATTTAGATACAAGATAATATTAATAACAGAAAACCCAGAAGATATAATGGGGGGGAAATCCTACACAGAATAGCAACAAAACAATAAAATACCTAGGAATACCCATATAAGTAAAACCCAGGTCTCAGAATAAATGAAAAACATATTATGATTATGAACAGGAATAATGATGATTATTATGGTGTCTATTCTTTCCATATGAGTTATTGAAAATCCAACCAAAATACCAATGGGCTTTTTTTTCTAGAAAACAACAGTATAAGTCTAATATATACAGTATCTGGAAGAATAATAGGTGAGAATATTGGAAGAAGACTGAGTCTATCAGATACTAAAATATATTATAAAGCTATAATAAATTCAACAGGGTAACATTTGCACAAAAATGATACACAAATCAATAAAAATAAACAGCTTTGAAGCAGACAACTTACTATTTGGTAAAGGAAACATCAAATCACTGGGAAATTAGATTATTCAACAAATAGATCATTCTCCAACATTCAAGCTTGTTCTAGTTCTCATTCCATAAATCAAAATGTAAAGAATTAAATTTAAAATACTACTTCAACCAAATAAATAAAGATCTAGAAGTAAATACAGTAGAATGTTTAACTGATTTCAAGACAGAACTCTGTAAGCACAACAAATAATTAAGGAAATCCAGAGAAAAGACTGAGAGATATGACTACATAAAAATAAAAAACTTGTATGTTAAATGATCTGAAGTTGTTGAAAACTGAAAGCTAAACAACTGGGAAAACATCCACGAATAGTACCAAGGCTAATCCTTAACACATCCACATATATAGGGAGAGTTTTTACAAGTAAGAAAAATCCTAAATAGAAAAACAGAAAAAGGATGCTAAGAGAGAATTTGAAAACAGATTAAAATTTCACACTAACAGATGAAAAATATTAATTTCACTAGTAATCAAAGATATAAATTAAAAAGATAAATATGATCTGCTTCTAAAGCTATAAAGATTAGGAAAGGCTGATTAATATCTTGTGCTGACCAGGTTGATGTTACATAGGTAGTCTTACACAATGTTGGTAGGATTACAAATTACTTAATGGAAAGGAATTTTGCAATAGACCAGAGTACCTCAAAAAGCTCATGAAAAAATTGAATTAAAAGATAATACAAATCTTTCCATGAACCTTTTAAAGACCTCTCATACATGGCCTGAAATATGCCTTTATTCTTTGACCTAATAATCCTATTTCTAGGAATTTATCATAGGAAAGAAATTAAAAACAACTTAAATGTCCAATAATCACAGAACTTGGCACCATGAACGATTATTTTTGAAGAATATCTAAATAACTAAAAAGTGCATGCAATATAATATAAAGTGAAAAAAAAGGATAACTTAGTATATACCCCAATAATTCCAGTTCTATTGAGAAAAAAAAATGTCCATCAAAAAGACCAAAATGCATTAAAAAGATACAAACAATTGAAAGATATCAAACATTTATTTTTCTAGAAAAAATTAACTTATTCTATTTCATTTCTATAAATGAAATAGTCTCTGCTCAGAAAGTTATCTCAATAATATAGTATTATTCACTGTTTAGAATATTATTCACAGTATTGTTCTAAACAGAGAAATACCTGAGAGTTATTAGTTATAAATATGAAGGTTTTCTAACGACTTACCACTGCCTTGAATCCAAGTTCCTAAGTTCTCTAAGTAGCTTTTCATTTTTCTTCAGGAGATGAAAGCTCCTCCTAAATAGAGAGATTTATAAACATTTTCATCACCTTTGCAGTGAATGCCATGAGAGACCCGGAAATACTTTCCACTCTACTCATGCAACTTTTACACTTTTCTTGCCTTTTCATAGTTCTAACACAAAGGAGAACAGACCCTAAAAAAATGTAAAGAATATATGTCATTAATTCTACTTGATCCTCATATATTTCTGCCAGTGGATCATATCTATTGGCCTCTTCAGTCTTTCCTTGCAGATGCTGTGAGCTTCCCAAACTCATATCCAGTAAAATGAATAAAAGTACCTGTAGGTTCCTTCTCAAGAGTTTCATAAAAATGTGAGAAGGCCATACCTCATGAGAAATAAAATCTAAAAAATTCACAAAATCTAAATCATTACCAAGTAAGCCAGAGTAATTCAAACAGAATTTGCTTTCTTCTGTCTTTTACATTATATGCTTTTTTTAAACTATGAAGCAATGAAAAATTTTACCAAATCTGTTCGGTATCTGCTAAATATGTACAAATTCATGAAATTAATGCTTGCTGTGGTAAAATAAAGCTTCCCATCTTTAATTTTTCTCAAGAGACAACATACAGACCATTCTACAGCAAAAGAGAATAGAATGCATTTATACTATTACTGAGTGGCAATTACCAGTATTTGGACATACCATAAGGCAAATTGTATTCCTGATATAATGGGGCTTTTGGATAAAGCAGAAGATACTCCCTTCTAACAAATGGAAAGGTTTAAATCAATTAAGATTATAAACACTAAGCAACAAGTAGAACTCCATTTCAGTGTTTCACATGCGTTTGAATTACTTTAAAATTTACTCATCCAGTGAAATCTGAGCTTCCCCTTCTACTGTAAACTGATCAGAAACAATACATTAAATAAATTAAATACATTAAATTCCACTTTCCTATACCTTTTCGAATCACAGAAATTAAAAACTAAATGTATACTAATAATGCTTTACAGTATACAATTTTCATGTTTTATGTGCATTATCCAATTTCTCACCACTATGTGAGGTGGGAATTACTCTAAATTTGTAGACTGTAGCCCAAGGCTCAAAGGTCTTCTAATTTAAGTCAATGCTCTTTTCACTGAACTCCTACCTAAAATGAACACTGTGTATTTATTATAAGTTTTTAAGAACAGATTGTAGTATGCATAAAAAACAAAACAGTAAAAAAACAAAAAAGAAATCCAGATTTTCTTGATTTGATTCTGAATCTTGAGTTAATTTCCCTGATTCAAATCAGAAATAATCATATTGCAAATGGTCTTAAAAAAAATTATTAGGCTTACATGAAGGCTGAAAAAATAAGATTTATTTTTTCAATAACATGAGCTATAATTTCTAACTCAGACAATTCTAGTGAAAAATGTTAATTTACTGGATCAAATTATCTTTTTATTCTCTTGAATCCCGATATAACTCAGTGGTCTCAAAAAAACCCTGCGTACTGGTCAAAGAACTAATTGGTAGATAAAATTTAGTGAGGAAAAGAAGAGAGACTAAAATGCTTGATCAGAAGATGGGTAAGACTAACAAAAAAGAAAAAATTTCTCCTTTTTCTTACCGTTTGTCCCAGGAATTCATTCCCAATATACTAAGAAGCAGTCTGCAATAATAAAATGCTGACTGAGGTTTTTGAGGTGTTGGTTCATCTTGCTCCACAGCTTTCATGTTTAAGTCATTAAAGTGCTTCTCAACAAATTCTTTTTCCTCTGTATGTTGCTTAAGGATAGCGTTAATAACATCATTTTCCTGTTTTTCAGAAATGCACACAGGTTGTGGAGCTGGAATATTAAGTGAGATGCCAGTTCTCTGTAAGCATTCAGGACTAGTAACACCCAAATACTGCAAGAGCTCATCAAGAACATCTTCTTCATCTCTTATTGTATCCCAAGTTGGTACAGTTTCTCTAAATCTTTTAAATTGGAGGGAAAATCCATCTTCTACTGCTATATCTTCTAAGCTTTCATTAGATGTAGGAGGCTCTTCTGGCTTCTCTTGGTGAGACAATGAAAGCATGAAAGATGTAGGTTCTGACAAGGCACTTACAGGAGGTGGTCCATATAGTATGGCAGAATCCCATGAATACTTTCCAGAGAGATCTCGTACTATGATTCTGACATTTGAATTGGCTGATGCAAGCCCAGCAGATAAACCTCCTCCAGGCATACTCTCTTCCGATCTGATCTGGATACAGGACACTAAGGTTGTATTGTTCAACACAAAGAACTGGATATTTGGACTCTCAAAGAGTTCAGGAGAAAGTTCAGTACTTTCACTGTAATGATTGTCATGATTTTCACACACCTGACTTGTTAACATAGCAGGACCACCGCTCATTGGATAATGGCCCAAATGATTTACCAGATGCGTAATTACAGTGCGGGCTGCTATGGAGATTAATCCTTGTTGCATTTGAGTTTTCACTGGAAATAAAAAATACAAATGAGTGGGAATACTTCTGATTCCTATGTTTATGGCTAGTTCTGAAAATTAGCCATTCAACACTAGATAATAACACAATGATTAACCATAATTCAATCCTCCATTTTCAAGACTGTAAGCAAAGTAAAAAAGATACGTGTCGGGGCCAGCCCGGTGGCGCACTGGATAGTGCGCCGCTTGGGAAGCGCGGCAGCGCTCCCGTCCGAGCCCCCCGCTCCCACGTACAGACCGGCTCCCGCTCACTGGCTGAGCGAGGCGCGGGAGCCACGCCGAGGCTTGCGATCCCGTCGCCGGTCCCCGGTCCGGTATGGGGGCAACACTGAGGGTTGCGATCCGTTGCCGGACACGGAAAAAAGACAAAAAGAGAAAAAAAAAAAAAGGGGTCACTGGAGGAAAAAAAAAAAAGGGGTCACTGGAGGAAAAAAAAAAAAGGGGTCACTGGAGGAAAAAAAAAAAAGGGGTCACTGGAGGAAAAAAAAAAAAGGGGTCACTGGAGGAAAAAAAAAAAAGGGGTCACTGGAGGAAAAAAAAAAAAGGGGTCACTGGAGGAAAAAAAAAAAAGGGGTCACTGGAGGAAAAAAAAAAAAGGGGTCACTGGAGGAAAAAAAAAAAAGGGGCACTGGGAGAAAAAAAAAAAAAAAAAAAAAAAAAAAAAAAAAAAAAAAAAAAAAGATACGTGTCACTGGATGATAAGAAACAGACGGGTGGCTTGAATCTAGTGTCTGCTTTCCCTTCTCTAATTATAACTTTGAATGTTCACACTGTAAAGGGTACTCTATACAGTACTCCTTATTTTGCACTGAGGACAAATGGGTTCATGAAGTTGAGTGATTTGCCTCCCATAGGAGATTTCACATCAAGGCTGGTCTTTTGCTTCCCAGCTCAGTGTTATTACTTCTTTATCAAAACTCTAATTTTCATATTTTTCTTTTTGTTGAACTGACTTTTTCTTTGTAACATACAGAAACAATGAATTCAAAATTTATTTATGGTTGTGTATAGTAACTTTGAAAAAAGTATTACTTAGATAAATTACTAAATAAATGGATCAACAGGAAAGCTCACCTAAAACTAAATCACTTTTTTTATAAATCACTTTTAAATGATAACAAAAAAATTACAATTAACAAGTTTTAAATTTTTGATTCAGAAAAAATTTTCTATTCTTCACCTTCCCTTTATTTCTTCTGAGTGATATACTTAAATAGATTCACTGACTCTAAGCAGTGAATATTCTTTGCAGAACATAAAAGTTTCCATTCTGAAGAAAGGAAAGAGTATAATGTACTAGAAACAATCACAAAAAAGAGAAGAATCCCTCACTTTGGCTTGTTATGTGATCACGGACAAATCACATAAAAAACTCCTAAAACCTTATTTTTCTGTAAGAATAACAGACTTATTTGTAAAGGTGAATTAAAAACTCTTACATAAAAAGCTGGCTATAACGGAAACAATATAAACCATTCAATATTGAGAGCATTGTAAGTAACATAGGTCTTATGAGTTCCTTTTTCAAATTTGCTTATAAACTCCAAGAATGATCCAACTCTTTCCTTAAAATGTAACTCCCCAAGCCCAGGTACCAGTCCATTCTGTGTATCTTCCCAAAGAGAGAGACAGTGGAAATGCGGGTTAAAGGAGCTTGTTCACAAATCTGTCATAATTATTAATATTGAAATAATAAATTTAGATTTCAGATGAAGGTAAAAGCATTTTCTTTCCTAAGCTGCTTCTCTAAATTCAGGATATATGTCTATTTATAAAAGGATGAAAATCACTCAACTTGTTAATTGGGCAATTACATTGATTTAGATTTATTTTGAGCTATAAACTATAGAACATACATATCTCTCATCTACATATCTACTAAGAAAGAAGACATAAAGAATACATGAAATTCTGAAATAACTAGCCTTGTGAGAAAATGCAAAATGAAGATATTGATGCTTCTAAGTCTTTGTATAACTAGGATTCATTTAAATAAGTCTATTCAGGGTTGTCTTTTCAGATTGTCAGATTAAACAAACCCTACAGCATTTGCAGCAAACCCATAATTACAGATTATTACAGCATACAAAAGCAGCAAGACATAAAAAGCTGCTACAATTCACTACACTGTAATAGAACATACAGAGGAAGTTAATTTTGGCAAATGCTTTAAATATTAGCTTTGCATAATATGTACAGGTGAAACTATAATTAGGACAGAATGAATGCTTTGGAGCCTCCTTTCACTCTGACCCTGCAAATGATGACTTTTTGCTAATAATACTACTGCCATTTGACAAGAAGCCAACTTTTCTACCTTGCTTTATTCTTTAGTAAAGTTAATAATTACAGCTACTCCTGCCAATAGCTCTCAAATCAGACTTGTTCAATCCAATACTCAGTTTATTAGGGACACTCTTAACGTTTGGAATTCTTTGGCCAAAAAAGAACTTGAAGATGATGAAGCATACCTCAGACAAGGGCACAATGATCAGTCATTTCGCCACATTAAAAACCACCCCCAGCATGTAGTCACTACAGACCACAGAATCACCTGCTGTTAGCTCATGGCTGTTTCTAAAAGGTTCTGCATTTATCTGGTCCTTAATACCTTTGAGGAAGTCCAAAGGGAACAACTTAATACATTTAGAGAATGGTATTACACAGAGTATTTGATACCAATATTAAGTTCTTCTATTTACATCTGTTCCTTTGCTTCCTTACAGTGACCGTTTGATAATTGGTATGGTAAACTTTGTATGAAATACATTAAAACTTCCTTTTACATAAGTAAACTATTTATTGCACTGTTCAAGAAATATACCATACTGCCTTGAATCAAAACAACCATTTTATACCTTTAAAAACACAAGGAACAAATAATCTCTCCATAGACCTTATGTTTTTAAGTAATGTAAACACTCTTTTACCAAGCCAAATCTAATCAGATAATTTCAAGTTGCCTGTATGAATTACTATCTAAATTCTTTTGCTCACTCGAACTGTTTGTGGTATATATCTTTTATATCTGAGCAATAATTTCAGTCTCATATTCCTAATTCACTTGTGTGTTTGTGTTCTAGACAAATTATTAGCTACTTATACTCAACCCAAAACCCTAGCCCCACTTTCTTGACCTCTAACTTCATATCCTCACTTTCATTGTATGCCATCAATCTATTATCATGGTTACATCCTAGATGTTTTAATTATTTAAAACTATTCTACATTTAAAAATAAAACTCTTCCTTAATAGCATACTCTTTTACCACAACTTCCTGGGGCGGCGATTTCCCAATTGTGTTTGTAGAGTCCTTGGACAGGGCCCTTGGAGATGGACATGAAAGAAGTCAGTAGGACCCCAGGCCTCCACCTTGCTGCAGCTCTACTTTAAAAAGTTTTATAAATTGGGCTTCCTCATAAAATTTATTTGAAGAGGTTCTACTGCTTAAAAAATCACTTTAAAAACCAATGTCCTAATGTATTGATGCTCTCAGTTGTTCTTAACCATTTTAGTTATGTGCAGAGCTTTTAAAAATCCCAGCAATTCCAGATAAATATATTATAATCTCTATGGATGGGACTGGAGCATCAGTATTCTAATGTGCAGCCAAGGCTGAGAAACACTATTCTAACTTTTTATTACCAACCACATCTACTTTCTGACTCTCTAGATCACTCTATTTTGTCCCAATTTATTAGTCACTTCCTGGCAGCATTCAATCCTTACCAAGCCTATGTTCCATGGCTAAACCATATATCAATATTCTGAAATCAATAGTTCCCTCGTATTTCTGCCATACCCATCTTACTGACTATTGATTGGTGCAATAAAAACTTACTGGTTTCTGTTTTCTTTTGGGCCCTCATTAACTTCTGTCAATTCCCTTAATTACTTCCAACTTCCTCTTCTTTCTGGTCTCAGAAGAAGGGCTAATCCTAGCACCCATTCTTTTGCAGCTCACTCCCTCAGGGACTTCACTCTATTAAGATACCCTTCCTACTACCTCCTCAGCTCATAACTAAGTTCAACTCTCTTCACCCTTAAAACTTCCTTAACCTTGAATCATCCTTTAGCTTACCTACTGTTTTTCCTTTTTTGAAAAATTTATTATTTTTTCACCTACTGTTTTATCTCCTCCCCACTGCCCCCCACAACAGTCAAGCTTCTTTGAAGAGTACTTTAAATGGGATGGCTCTACTTCCTTACATCCTGGCTTCCTCCTCAACCTGTAGCCACCCGCTTCTGCCTCTTACTTCTCTGCTGAAACTAAAGCAGACATATTTGTCAGTCCTTTTGTATGTGACCTCTCTATCATTTAACACTGTTGGCCAGGCTTTCTAAAAACTTTCTCTTCTCTTGGTTTCTGGGAAATTACTCTCTCCTGTTATTCCTTCCTTTCTAACTTTTTCTTCTCAGAACCCATAAGGTAAATATACATTCTTAATGAGATTTCCCTGCTAAGATCTGCATCTGTATATACAACTACTTGTCTACCAGATGTCTTCACATGAATATCAAATAGGCACTCCAAACTGAACTAATTTCAATACTGCCCTCCTCATTTCCTCTCCCAAATCTACACTTTCTCTAATATTCTTGCTCTAGTTTGGGGAAAATCTAACCAATCTCCAAATCAGAATCTAAACAGTCAGACACCTACTTTAGATTCCTTCTCTTCTCTTACCCATCACAAAAGCCTTTTGATTTTACCGCCTAAATATTTCTCAAGTCCATCTTTCCTTTCCATTCCTACTACTATTATTTAGTAATTAAATAAAAAGTTTAGTTTAAGCCTTCAGCAACTCTTGCTTGTCCTACTGCAACAGCCTCATGATTGGTTTCTCTGCTTCTGCGTTAACTGCCCAAATCAATTTAATATTCCAGGAATCAGCAAACTTTTTCTATAAAGGGCCAGACAAAAAATACTTTTGGTTTTATGGGCCACATGATCTCTACTGCTACTCAACACTGCTGTTGTTACACAAAAGCAGCCATAATGACATAAATGAACAACATGAATGTATCCCAATAAAACTATTTATAAAAACAGGTTGTGGGCATAGGCCATAATTTGCAGACCTCTATAAAATACGACTCCTATAAAATAAAAAGGTACTTCAAGAAGTTCATGGCTACAGAGTTGGAACCAGCCCAAATGTCCATCATCGGATGAGTGGATACGGAAAATGTGGTATATCTACACAATGGAATACTACTCAGCTATAAAAATGAATGAAATACTGCCATTTGCAACAACATGGATGGACCTTGAGAGAATAATATTAAGTGAAACGAGTCAGGCAGAGAAAAAGAAATACCACATGTTCTCACTTATTGGTGGGAGCTAAAAATAAATAAATGAATTCACACACACATACACACACACACAAAAAAAAAAACCAGGGGGGGAAAGAAGATATAACAACTACAATTCCTTGAAGTTGATATGACAAGCAATCAGTAAGGACATTGTTGGGTGGGAGGGAGGAGAGGGAGGAGGGAGAGAGGTTTCGGTGATGGGCCATAATAATCAACCACTTTGTATATGGACAAAATAAAAATTTAAAGAAAAAAAAAAGTTCATGGCTATATGGAATTGAAAGATAATATGAATCCTTCCATGAACTTTTTGAAATACTCATACTAGTGTCAAAAGTGCTCTTAGCATGGAGCCGGTAACATCAAGGTCAAGGGTTTGTATCCCCGTACAGGCCAGCCATGCAAAAAACAAAAAACACACAAAAAAGTGCTCTTAATACCAGTTTTATCATGTATTTCCCCTTCTTAAAAGCCTGCAGTAATTCCTGGGTTCCTCTGGGCTACTTCTGTCTCTTGTATATACTTCTATTTTCATACTCATATTAAAAAGTTATTTGTTTATATATCTTTCTCTTATACAGGGGTCTTCAAGAAGTTCATGGAAAGATTTGTATTATCTTTGAATTATATTTTTCCACAAACTTTTTGAAGTACCCTCATATCAGAGAGTGAACTCTCTAAATGTAGAAACAATGGGGCTTAAAACTTGTTATTGAGTTCACTATGTACAAAGGACTGTGCAAAGGGCTTTATATATATTATTTAGTACTCAAAATAACTTTGAGGGAATTAATATTAATATTCTCATTTTAAAAATAAGGAAGTGGTTACTTGGCAATTAAGTAAGACTCAAAATTTAATAACAGGTTTGTCAGACTTCAAAACTATATCTCTTATGCTATATAAATCCTATGATGCATAAAATAAAATATTGAAAAGAACTTCTAAGAATAACTTAGCCAGAAGTATAAAGGGAACATCATCATATATAATATTAAGTAATTGTGTATATAAACTTATTTCTTAAACTAAAAATGAACTGCGCTATAATATACATGGTTAGGTAAACAAAGTAGGACATATTCTCCTTCTTTACTATTTCCACCATGGCCTCAAATCATACCTTGAGAGAACCCAAGCAACAACATTTTCCTAAAGATAATTCATTTTACCTTCTGTTACTGGCTGGAGTTTAGATGATCGTTCTGAATCAGGAGAGTGTAGAGGTTCAGGTTCTTTCAGACTTTCCAAATGCATAAAAGGATCATAATCTACAGATGCCAAATCAGAGAGGCTTATTGGAAAATACCTTGGATTGCTAAAACTCTGAGCTCCATAAACACACCCATGTAAAACCTGAAAATAAATGGGTGGAAAATACCAAATTTTACTTTTAAATGAAAGTAAACAAACAAAAAAACAAATAAATAAAAGTAAAAGGAGAAAAAAACGTCAGCTGGTAACACAAGAGCTTGGCAAAATTTTAAAATATTTTAAAATTTAGCTCTTCATACAAGGTAAAATTTAATACCTTTTAAAAAGAAGAATGAGTAAAATCAAACTAATGATTCTCATATTCAACAAAGATCTGACACCTGTCAAAATTTTGCAATGAAACGACAGTGTCTGGTAGGAATTACTTTTTTTCTTTATTTTAAAAATTTATTTTATTTTATTTATTTATTTTTAATTTTATTTTGTCGATATACATTGTGCTTGATTATTGTTGCCCCTTACCAAAACCTCCCTCCCTCCTCCCTCTCCTCCCTCCCACCCAACAATGTTCTTTCTGTTTGCTTGTCGTATCAACTTCAAGTAATTGTAGTTGTTATATCTTCTTCCCCCCGCCCCCCTGGTTCTTTTGTGTGTGTGTGTGTGTGTGTGTGTGAATTTATTTATTATTATTATTATTCCACCAATAAGTGAGAACATGTGGTATTTCTCTTTCTGTGCCTGACTCGTTTCACTTAAAATAATTCTCTCAAGGTCCATCCATGTTGTTGCAAATGGCAGTATTTCATTCGTTTTTATAGCTGAGTAGTATTCCATTGTGTAGACATACCACATTTTCCGTATCCACCCATCCGATGATGGACATTTGGGCTGATTCCAGCTCTTGGCTATTGTGAAGAGTGCTGCAATGAACATTGGGAAACAAGTATACCTTCGACTTGATGATTTCCATTCCTTTGGATATATTCCCAGCAGTGAAATAGCTGGGTCATATGGTAGATCAATCTGCAACTGTTTGAGGAACCTCCAAACCATTTTCCATAGGGGTTGCACCATTATGCATTCCCACCAACAATGTAAGAGAGTTCCTTTTTCTCCGCAACCACACCAGCATTTATCTTTCAGCATCTTTTGGATTTTGGCCATCCTAACTGGGGTGAGATGGTATCTCAGTGTGGTTTTGATTTGCATTTCCCGGATGCTGAGTGATGTTGAGCATTTTTTCATATGACTGTTGGCCATTTGCATATCTTCTTTAGAGAAATGCTTACTTAGCTCTTTTGCCTTCAGAGTCTTTTGGATTTTAGCCATCCTAACTAGGGTGAGATGGTATCTCAGTGTGGTTTTGATTTGCATTTCCCGGATGATGAGTGATGTTGAGCATTTTTTCATATGTCTGTTGGCCATTTGTATACCTTCCTTTGAGAAATGCGTACTTAGCTCTTTTGCCCACTTTTTAATTGGGTTACTTGTTTTTTTCTTGTAAAGTTGTTTGAGTTCCTTGCATATTCTGGATATTAATCCTTTGTCAGATGTATATTTTGCCAATATTTTCTCCCACTCTGTAGGTTGTCTTTTAACTCTGTTAACTGTTTCTTTTGCTGTGCAGAAGCATTTTAGTTTGATATAATCCCATTTGTCTATTTTTCCTTTGGTTGCCCATGCGTTTGGGGTCGTATTCATGAAGTCTGTGTCCAGTCCTATTTCCTGAAATGTTTCTCCTATGTTTTCTTTAAGAAGTTTTATTGTCACAGGGTGTATATTTAAATCCTTAATCCATTTCGAGTTGATTTACTATATGGTGAGAGGTATGGGTCTAGTTTCATTCTCCTGCATATGGATATCCAGTTATCCCAGCACCCTTTGCTGAAGAGGCTGTCCCTTCCCCACTGAATAGGCTTGGTGCCTTTGTCAAAGATCAAATGGCAGTTAAGTGCCTGGGTTGATTTCTGGATTCTCTATTCTATTCCATTGATCAGTGTGTCTGTTTTTATGCCAGTACCATGCTGTTTTGGTTATTATTGGTTTGTACTACAGCTTAAAGTCGGGTAGTGTAATGCCTCCGGC
>NW_007726165.1:870625-871574 GCF_000696425.1 Galeopterus variegatus
TGTCTTTTTGATGCATCAGTCCTTTTATCATTACATAGTGTCCACATTGTATCTTTTTATGGTTTTTATTTTAAAGTCTATTTTATTAGATATAAGAATCGCTACTCCAGCTCGTTTTTTCTGTTTGCATGGTAAATCTTTTTCCATCCTTTCACTTTTAGTCTGTGTGAATCTTTATGGGTGAGGTGGGTCTCTTGTAGGCAGCATATAGTTGGGTCCTCCTTTTTAATCCAGTCAGCCAGTCTGTGTCTTTTGATTGGGGAATTTAAGCCTTTTACATTAAGAGTTGTTATTGAAAAGTGTTGATTTATTGCTCGCATTTTATTGGTTGTTTGTTTGTCTTAGGTGTCTTTTGTTCCTTGCTTTCTGATTTCTTGTTTGATTTCTGTGTTTATGGTTCCTTAGGTTGTAGATAGCGTTTTTGTTTGTTTGTTTTCTCTTCATGAATGCCATTTTTATTGTACTAGTGCGTTTTGATTTTTCTTGGGTTTTTATGGCAGTGATAGTTATTTTTCAGGAACCAAAGCCAGTAGTCCCTTGAGGATTTCTTTTAAGGGTGGTCCTGTGGTAGTGAACTCCTGCAGTTTTTATTTGTCTGAGAAATATACTATTTGCCCTTCATTTTGGAAGGATAGCCTTGCAGGGTAGAGTATTCTTGGCTGGCAATCTTTGTCTTTTAGCATTTTGAATATATCATCCCATTCCTTTCTAGCTTTTAGGGTTTGTGATGAAAAGTCAGATGTTAGCCTGATTGGAGCTCCCTTATAGGTGATTTGATGCTTCTCTCTTGCAGCTTTTAAGATTCTCTGTCTTTGAGTTTTGCCAATATGACTATAACATGTGTTGGAAAAGGCCTTTTGGGTTGAATATGTTTGGAGATCATTGAGCTTCCTGGATCTGAAGACCTGTGATTTTTCCTATACCTGGGAAGTTTCCTGCCACTATTTTG
>NW_007726165.1:871819-915959 GCF_000696425.1 Galeopterus variegatus
TTTTTGTCTGCTTGTGTTATTTCAAACAGAACATCTTCAAGTTCAGAGGTTCTCTTTTCAACTTCAAGAAGCCTGCTGTTTAAACTCTCCATTGTGTTTTTTATTTTGCTGAATAACTTCTTCAGTTCGGCAAGTTCTGCTACATTTTTTTTAAGGACATTAATTTCCCTGTACATTTCCTCTTTTAGGTCCTGTATACATTTCCTCATTTCATCATGATGTCTAGCTGAGTTTTCTTGTATCTCATTCAGTTTCCTTAGAATTATCACTCGGAATTCCTTGTCAGTCATTTCAAGGACTTCTTGTTCTATAGGATCTAGGACTTTGAGATTTATTAACTTTTGGTGGTGTACCTTCTTGATTTTTTTGTATTTCTGGTATCTTTTTTTTGATGTTTATTCATTGTGGCAGGGGGTTACAAAGTCCACCTGTTTGAGACTATTGACTAACTAAGATGTTGCTGTGGTTGCCAATTTGGTATGGCTACCTCCGTGACTGCTCAGTTGGCCTCTAGTGCCTTGTGTGTGTGGTTGCGTTGGGTCTTGTGCCTCTCCAGGGAGCCACCTCTCCGGTCTGCTTGGACTCTGCTGGGCTGCTGGATCACAGGGCAGTACCGCAGGCTGTGTGGTCTCTGCTGAGCTTCCACTTCCCGTGCAGGACTTTCCCCTGTTCCGTGAGCTCTGGCCCAGGCTGCTGGATCTCGCAGTGGCGACCCCGCAGGGTGTGTGTTTTCTGCCGAGTCTCCGCCTCCCTATCCGGACGTCTCCCTGCTCTGTGCGCACTGGGCTGGGGTGGGACGTGTCTTCTGCAGCCCACGTCTATCAGCCAGGCCTTCAAGTCCCTGCTCGGCACCGCCTCACCCAGGAAGTCTTCCAGGTTTCTGCTAGGCACAGATGACTGGTCGCTCTGGGTGCCTTTGTAGCACTGTGTAGATCTTTCTTGGGACTTATCACCTTCTTCCTGGTATCGCGGTTATTTGTGTACTTGTCTTATCTCCCACACCAGAGCGTGAGCTCCTCCATGGAAGAGCCCGCAGCACACGGTTCACCTTTGAATCTCCCCAGCGCAGACTGACTCCAGTACCCGCCCACAGACAGCTCTCTGGCAGGTTCAAGCGACCTTGGGAACACTCCGACCACACTATTCCTAACCAGAAATCGGTTAGGAGTTTTTCCGAACTGGTGGCCGCAGAGATGGTATCTGCCTCCTGGTAACATGAAGTTTACCAGGGGCCGGAGAAAGGGTGCGGTGGAGTGACAGTCAGCCTGGCCTGCACTTCCATGCCCTCCCGACGCTGGTCGGGGACGCCCCACACCACCAGCCCCGCCAGAGAACTGCGGAGGGAGTGTGACGGGAGGCCGGCCCGCAGGCCCCGGGAAGCCCCACGCCGGGGCAAGCAAGTGGGAAGGCTCAGTGAGGAGCCGAGCCGGGTGAGGACAGGCCTGGTCGAGCCGGGCCGGAGCCGTCACCACCCGAGAAAATGGAGTCAGCCCTGGGGCCAGTGAGTGGCCCGGTGGGGCAGGTGGATGCCGGGCAGGCGTCCGCCCTGCGATCAGGGCTGGGCTGGGGGTCACTCATGGGGCTGGGCTGGGCCAGGCGATTCCCTCTCCACCTCCGCGTCATCGCCGTCCCTGTCCTTGGCTGCCACCGCCTCGGGCTGCTCACTCGGTCCCGCGGTGCAGCTCAGGTGCTCCCAGGAATCTTCTTTTATGCCGGCCCGAAACCTCGAATCCTGAATAGGGCAGCTGGCCGCCTTCAGTGCGGCCCCGGCCTCCGGGATCCTGACAGTGTTTACAGTTACAGCAGCCCCGGCGCCATGTTCCCTGTTTAGAAACTCGCTTTTGCAGCTAAGAAACAGTTCTTTTCCTGCTCCACACATCAAAGCTGTTGCCTAATGTAAACAACGCAGCCTCTCCTGCTGGGGGCAAAGTGGCGGTCAGCCCCCGCGACCGGCCACCAGCAGCGGTCCTCCCTTAAGAGACGGCAAGAGGAAGGTCCACAAGTTTCCTGGCTGCCTAAGGCCCAATGGCCACCTTTTCCAGCTCAGCTACTCAGCGCTAGCCGCCGCAGCCACCGCCATCTTAGGATCTCTGCAATTACTTTTAATACGTGAGAATCTTCAGACAACTTCAGGCATTTCTCCACAACTTTCTTCTAACGTTGTTCTCTCCCCCAGAGGCTGGGAGCACGGGCGCGGCATGGGCTGGGGAGGCGAGGAGGCTGGTGCTTCTCCCAGTGTGCAGGCGCGTGAGGGGTCTCTTGAGTGTCTCCCTTCCAGCCGGCACCAGGAATTACTTTTAAATTACCTTTACATACTATAAGCTAAATTTACATTCTTAGAAAATATCTAGCTCTAAAACGATGAAAACATTATACTTATTTAAATTTTAAAAATCCTTGGTTACCAAATAAATAATAAAGCAAGGAAGTTTACCTTATAAATGCAATTGAGTACAGATTTTTCTGTTTTATCATTTTCTGCTCCTGTAGCATGGAACGGTTGGAGCAGTGTCTTCAGAGGTAAGGCCATGATCCAGTCTAGAAGGCAGAGAAGTAAGGATACCACCAACTGTAACAACAACAAAAAATCATTATAATTGTAAACTCATAATGAGAGCTTCTTAATACGTTAATAATTTGCCGTCTTATTCTTGGGTTTCCAAAATTCATTTCAGGAACCATCAACCCTAAGTTCCACTATGAATATTTACCCAAACCTAACTAATTTTAACACATTATATATAAACATTTTGGATTTCTCTTTCATACTTCAGGGCAAGCACAATGAAACCTTAAACATAATAAAAAGAGGAATGTTAAAATTATTTAAAATTAATATAAAAACACTGAGCTTAAAAGACAACAGATATCAACTAACTATACTTATTTAATTGGGCAAGGAAAAATAGAACACAAATGAGAGGTTTTAGTCCATATGTAATACAATCAGTTACACTTTCCTTTACTAATTTAACAACACCTCACTGAGTATCCTGCCAGAAAGACTACTTTAAGCATTTTTTAAAATTGTTACTTATTTTACTAAATGAATCGTTCCACTAGATACTTTTTTTTTTTTCCTTTTTGTCTTTTTTCGTGACCGGCAATGGATCGCAACCCTCAGTATCGTGCCCGTACTGGACCGGGACAGGCAATGGGATCGCAACCCTCGGTGTTGCGCCCGCACCTCGCTCAGCCAGTGAGCGGCCGGTCTGTATGTGGGATCCGAACCCTCGGCGGGAGCGCCACCGCACTCCCAAGTGGCGCACTGTAGCAGTGCACCACCGGGCCGGCCCCCCACTAGATACTTTTAAACTAATGATAATATAAACTGAATACTTTACTCCAAAATGTGCAGTAAAATAGCAGTATCTATTTTATTGGATAAGCATCACAATTAGTGCCACGAAACTGACAATTAGTTCCATCAAAGTGGCAATCCTGTAACAAGAAGAGATCTGCTGATCTTTAAGAATTAAAGGCGAACTCTCCAACTCAAGGAGAAATTCTAGTCTAAATTTCCCAAAATATCCTCCAAAAGAACAATAAAGAATAAAAACCACCAAAAAAACTTCACAAAACCCACACCCTGTGTATAACCAGAAGACATAACATCCAAACTTCAAATTATCTCTAAGAAGGAAAACACACAGCAAATCCCAGTAACCTTTTCCCCATTTTCCTACAGGAGGCTTTCATAATGAGCAAGGGCAGTTTGGGAAAAATTGAAAGAGAGAAGATGAGAACAAACTGCAAACCTAAGATTGATATAAAACCAAGCCAGAAAGAAAAAGTCCACCCTAAGTTTGAGAATATTGGAAAAATGTACTGGTAAATCAGAGTATTCAGTAGAAAGAAGGGACTTACAAGTACATACAGGAAAGGTAATGCTTAGGGGAAGAAGAACGTTAAAAGGGAATGAAGAGACATCCTGCAGAAACATGCAATGGAAAAAAAAGCAAAAGAGAAATTCTGGATCTGGCAAGACTTAAAAATAATTATTTTAAAATTGATGGACCTACAACTCTTCTCCATAAAGAAAATATCCAATAAAGACAGAATACTTCATTAAACTGCCAGAGGAGGAAGCTAGCTCTTGAACTAGGAATCTCATACACCACCCCAAGCCACCAATCTTGTACACAGAAATGCAGGAGCAGTCTTCATCTATACAAAACTCTTATAAAAACAAAACAAAATGGGCCAGCCTGTGGCTCTCTCCGGAGAGTGCGGTGCTGATAACACCAAGGCCACAGGTTCGGATCCCTATATAGTGATGGCCGGTTAGCTCACTGGCTGAGCACGGTGCTGATAACACCAGGTCAAGGGTTAAGATCCCCTTACCGGTCATCTTTAAAACAAAAACAAAAACAAAAACAAAAAAACCAAAATGAGAATCGAAGCAATTCAACTGATAGAAATTCCTCTCCCTAAACCAATTGTGAAGCACAAGAAAACTATAACACAATGTTCTAATCTGAATTAAATATTTTCAAACAAGAATGTACAGTTATTGGGAGGTAGGAGGGAACAACCCACCTTAAATGAGAGAAGACAAATCAAGAATAGAATTGAATTCAAGTCAGGAAAAGAAGTATAAGAAAAAGACAAAATCATATTAGAAATGATTGAATTATTAGGTGTCTAACAAAGTATAAATCTGAAAAAACAAAATCAAAATAAGGAGGGCTGGCTGGTTAGCTCAGTTGCTTAGAGCGTAGTGCTGACAATGCCTATGTCCAGGGTTCAATCTGTGTACTAGCAAGCCACCAAAAACGAAACAAAACAAAACAAACCTTTGTAAAGGGCATTGAAAGAACAATGAGAATGAAAATGAGATAAAGAAAAAGGTAAAAATGTGTCAGAAAGCAAGTTCTTGAAATGGAAGACAGAAAAAGAACATCTAATTTACATATAATTGGAGTGCCTGAAGATAAAACAATTTAACAGAAAAAAACTTACAGAAATGAAAAAAGATCTGAATCATATTGAAAAGGCCTAACAGATGGGGACAAACTGACCTGCAATGTTCAACTCTAACACATATCCTGGTAAAACTTTAAAAGTAAGGCTTTAAAAATAAAGAAAATATATCTTCAGGGCCTCCAAGCAAAAGATGAAATAACTTACAAGAACAAAAGATTGGCATCAGACTTCTCAAAAACAATATATAAAGCAAAATAGCATTAAACAAACAAACAAACAAACAAATGATTCCATATCTAACCAAGCTGTTTTTCAAGTATTAAGGTTATAAAAAGTTTTAAATATGCAATAGTTCAGGGAATTCTGTACACATGAACCTGTCTTAAATAACAATGATGAACTTCATCTAACCAAGAAGTTGACTAGGGAAACTTGCAAAATGACCAAGTTATAAATCTCAGTTATAGATCAAAGATTTAAAAAGCAGGTGGAGATGAACGTGGAAGATAAATTTGTTTTATGATATATGCTATATGTTATGTGTAACATAACAAAAAACGGAGCCAAACACACACAGAAAGAGAAAAGTAAAATGAGCTCATTTGTTAATGTATAGGCAATAGATAGGCGTACAATACCATTCAATAATTATGAACCAGATAGTAAAATGTTAAGTAAGAAAGCAAGGGAACATAAAGACATTTATGAAGGTATACATATACATATAAAGGTAAACACTAGAGCAAAAGCACAAAATTTCCTGAATATCAAAAAGAACTTAAAAATAAAAGAAAAGAAATACATTATGCAGAGAAAGAAACACAGAAAATATAACATAATATGCATAATAATCATAAAATAAAATGACGGAGGTAAGATCAAAAACATGTCTTTTAAAAATGTGTTTAACTTTTAACTTGCCTAATAAAAGAAAAAGATTTTCAGTTTGACTCACAAAGCAAGAAACAGAATACGTTGTAGTAAAGAGATAGTTAAACAGAAAGATTCACAAATGCTAAACTGAAAGGCATGGACAAAGGCATACCAGGCAAATTAGAATTCAAACCAAAAAAGACTAATGCTAAAAGCTATAATTCAACATGAAGATAAAACATTTATGAACATCTATGAATCAACTAACGCAATGACTACTTTTATAAAGCAAAAGCTACAAAAGGTGAAAGGAAATACAGAAATACTAATATTAGGAAGACTTTAACACACTCCTGTTAGTACAAGACAGATCAAGTGGAGAAAAAATAACCCACATAAACAAAAGTTATCTGAGGTCCTCAATAAAGTTCAACAATATTAATGGGATCTCGTCCCCCAAAAGTCTGAAAACTGCTAGTACAGAAACTTGATAAACAGACGTGAATAAATATGGAACTTGATTATTCGTGAAAAGGCAAAGAGGCAAAGATAAACTTTTATTATTAATAGAGAGTTCTCAGAAATATGGTTCTCGGTTTAAAAAAAAAAACAAAAATTAGATCCACTCAAAATGTACAGAATAAACTTCAAACAGGTTGGGGATAAAAATGTAAAAAGTGAATCCATACAAACACTTGAAGAAAACATGGGTGAATTCCTTTTTATCCAGGCTATAGTGAAGGCTTTCTAACTATGACTAAAAATCGAGACACACTAAAAGACTGATATATTGAGTACATAAAAATAAACACTCTCCCAAACACCTCCCCAAAAAAACAAAACAAAAAACTTACCATAAACGAAGTCAAAGGCAAATGTAAAAATGGGAGAAAATACCTGGAATATATATCATAGTTAAAGAGCTAACATCACTAACATATAAAAATTTAGGGAAAAAGACCAAAAACCTGACAGCAAATAAACCAAAAAAGATATAAATAGATAATTCAGAAAAATAAAAATAAAGTAAAAATTTAGGCCATTACTAAATATGAGAAAATGTTCTACTTCGCTTACAAAAGGAGATAAATGAAAACTACACTGAGATGCCACTGTATACCTATCAAATTGGCAAAAATTTAAAAACATGACAAGTTGTATGGTGGCACTCTGGGGAAACACTCTCATAATTTGCTGGTAAAAATGTTAATATTGAACAAAATTACATGTTTACCTTTTGACCCAGCAATTTCACTTCTAGGAATATACCTTAAGGCACACTCCAACAACATAATATAGCTACAAAGTTAATCACTATAACACTGTTTATAATTGCAAGATTCTAAAAACAACCTATAACGTCCATACATAGGACTGTAGTTGAATGAACTATGGTACATCCACACAATGTACTAATACTTTCCAGCTGTAAAAAATAATGAGAAAGACCTTTATGAACTGATGTATTATGGATTTCCAGTATATACTATCAAGTGAGAAATCTAAAGTACCAAAAAATGTCTATAATATATTTGTGTAACAAATAAGGAGAAAAAAGAAAATACACATGTATCTGCTCAGTTGTGCAAAAATAAACATACGATAGATGAACCACAGAGAAAAAAATAAAACAACAGTGATGAAGAAAAAAACCTAAAATTGAATACAAACAGAAAAAGTTACCTGAGCTATATTTCAAAAGAATTATATAACCACACTGAAGTGGGGAAGCACTCTAAGTAACTTATAAACATATTTTTGAACTATATACTCTCTTGGTAAACACAAAAAGACCTCTAATCTATGTAGAGGCATAAGTTAACAATTCTGAAACTGCTTTATTTCCCTTAGAATTGCACAAAGAAGTAAATACATTAAGGATAAATGTGGTTATGAGAGCCAGGTTTTTCATTGTTGGAGCACGGAGTTATAAAAATGGAAAAGGGAGAAGAAAAAACTCAACCTTGTGCTGCTGGATTAGAATTGGAGGTGTCAGAGTGAACTCAAGGTTTTTAATACATATACAGTAGTTAGATATTGTCTTAGTCTGCTGGGGCTGCCATAACAAGTACCATATGCTGGGTGGCTTAAACAACAGAAATTTACTTTTCACATTTCTGGAAGCTAGGAAGCCTAAGATCAAAGTGCCAGCCAATTTGATGTCTGGTGAGGGCCCTCTTCTTGGCTTGTAGACGCTTGCCTTATAGCTGTATACTCAGAAAGTGGAGAAAGATCATCTCTCTTCTCATAAGAGCACTAATCCTATTCATTACTAATTACGTCTCAAAACTCCACCTCACAATGGGAATTAGAACTTCAACATACGAGCTTTGGAGGGAACACAAACATTCAGTCCATAGCAGATATTGATATACATGAGTGTGTCTAAAATAGAAATGTATATATATTTGTATGTATACATATTATCTATTTCCTAGCTTCTATCTGCTGAGAAAGACTTTAGAAAATGACACCCTAACAGTAATATATACAGCTAGTTCTCAGACCTTGATTTCATTTCTTCCTTTTATTTTTTATTTTTTAAGAAAGTGAGAATAGGTTTAATGTAATGAATAAGAGATACAGACTTCACAGAGAAAGTGCAGCCTAGCTCCAGAGACTGAGCAGGGCCCATAACAAGTTTAAAACAAAAGAAATACAAATTCAGACAAAGTACAGGCTGCCTCTAGAGTGAACAGCAGCATGCTAAAGGCAAGTTTGATACAAAAAGAAAGAAATACACACACTCCACAGGCAGATTGAGCAACAGCCCCGCGTCCTATCAGGATTCCATTTTTATAGTTTTGCTATCTAATTCATATCTAGTGAATATTCAACTAAAGGGGTGGTTCCCAGTAATGTAACCTATTCTAGCACATGCTCAGTTGTCAGACCTTGATTTTTAAACACGATTTTCCACTCAGTGAAACCAGAGTTCCTTAGAGAAATGGCTAATTCCAGGGCTGGGGCAGGGAAAATACAAAATGAGCCTAGAAAATCTGTGGTAACAAAAATTAAGAACATGCTCAAAGAATAATGGGAATTTGTTAAAAGGAAAAGATGCCACTATGAAAAGGCTCCCAACTGGCTAAATCTGAGGTATTTTGAGTAGCAAAATATGATAGTAAAAAATTAAGGATTACAACTCACTGCATAAAATGAGAATTGTTAGCCCAAACTGACATAGGATGGATAGGAAAGAAGGGAGAGTTCTTCTTGATAGTAGAAAGCTGACTAATGAATGTAGAAGAAACGACGGAATTAGGAAATCACCATTAGGCAACTATCATAACAATAACTGATTCTAGTAAAAGTTACCAAAGGTTGGCAAAACCAGTCAGTAAAAGCTTAATAAATAACAGGGTATTTATACAAATACTTATTAATTGAAAAAAGTTAAATAGTAGCTTTACTGTGGAAACATCTGGCAGACACCTTAATCAGATATTAAAATTAGCACTGATTAGCAACAAACTGACATCTGTGTCCCCTGATAGGATGTACTAAGAGGTTCACAAAATCTTTTGAAGTATTTCTACCAAATATGCCTAACTTAAACCTAATAATGATGAAACATTACTAATCTAAAAATCTAATCATGATTAAACCCAAACTGCAGGACATTGTATACAATAACTGGACTGTGCTATTAAAAAATATCAAGGTCAAGAAATACAGAAAGATTAAGGACTTGTTCCAAATTATAGAAGGCTCAAGAGACATTATAACTGAAAGTAACACATGATTTGGGTTTTCTTTTCCCATAGAGGACATTATTGAGACAACTGGTGAAATCTAAGATCTACAGGATAGATAATACTAATGTATCAATATTAATTTCCCAACGTTAATAACTGTACTATGGTTGTTTTAGAGAATTGCTTGATTTTAGGAAAAACACAATAAAGTACTTAGTGGTACACAAATTTCTTTCTTTCTCTATATTTTATATTTACATCCAGAAGGATAAAGCAAATGTGGGAAATAATATAATGAATTCTTTATACCATTCTTGCAACTTTTCTATAAACTTGAGATTATGTTAAAAGAAAAAAATTCCAACTTAAAACTCTTATGAAAGTTCTGAATTGTTGTTTCTAAATAAAAAAATATATATGGACTTTGGTATCTATCTGCCAACCACAGGTTCCAGTCGTGGCTCTGCTATTTAGTAACAGTTCTGTGAACTTGGGCAACTTAACCTCTCTGAGCCTCAATTCTCTCTGCAAAGGGGGGATTTAAAAATATTTATCAAAATCGTAAAGTTGTTTTGAAGTTGAAATAATGCATATAAAGTACACATTGATAGGCACAGGATTAAAAAAATAACAACTATATAAATGTTCTTTTACTTTATTCTTATTTCATTTATTTATTTAATTATAAGGCCAGGAAAAAAAAAAAAAAAATCAAAAGCTGGCCAGTTGGCTCAGTTGGTTAGAGCATGGTGTTATAACACCAAGGTCAAAAGATTTGGATCTCTGTACCAGCCAGCCTATATATATATATATATATATATATATATATATAGTATAAGGCCATATCACCAATGATGATGAATGATTTTAGAAATTTAAAAATTTCTGGCCCATACAAAGTTTATTCATATTCTTAAGAATATGAGGTTAAGGAAAGATATAAAGACCAGCTATGTCTGTAAGCAATCTGAATGCCATGCAGGAGAAATGAAAGCTATACTGTAGCTTTCATGAGAAAATCAAGAGTTCTTAGAGAAAGAATAACATAATAATTAAAATAATTTGATATATCTATTTCTCTATATGTAATGTACAAGCTTCTCTAATAGGACAAAAGATAATCAAAACCTGATTCAAGAGAACAGAGAGTATTGGAATGCAATGCAATGGAAAAGAACCAGTGGATGTTCATCCCACAGAGAGGAAAGCCAGACATTCTAAAGATGCCTAGGATAATTCAGCACATTTGAAGAATATAAAGAAATCTGTTACTGGCCCAAGAAAGATGGGGCAAATCAGGCTTAATGATGATTCCCTGTTGAGTGGTATACACAGGCTTAAAATAGTAAATTGTATAGTGTGTTATTTTTCTCACACAAGTATCCGGGATATGACTGAATACCTGTATTAGTTCAAACCTGCTATTATTTGTTCCTGCTAATTTGTATAAGAATGAACGATAAAATGTGAGATCAGAAGAGCATTTTGGGGACTATTTCATCTTGCCTTCTGTGTGATTACTCTCTCCTGGATATGTCTTCTTCCTATCTCTCCTACTAGTCCTTTCAGTCACTGTCACTGTATCTCATTCTTCAACCTGTTATACTTTGCTAACTCTTCTTACTCTATTGACTCTAATATGCATATATTCCCATAATTTTAATACTACTTAGGTGCTGACAATGCCAGTAATTTTATTTCCAGTCTTGAATTTTCTTTTTTTTCTTTTTTTTTTTTTTGGTCTTTTGTCTTTTTCCGTGTCCGGCAACGGATCGCAACCCTCAGTGTTGCCCCCGTACCGGACCGGGGACCGGCAACGGGATCGCACCCCGCGGTGTTGCTCCCGCGCCTCGCTCAGCCAGTGAGCGGGAACCGGTCTGTATGTGGGATCCGAACCCTCGGGTGGGTACGCCACCGTGCTTCCCAAGCAGCGCACTTATCCAGTGCGCCACCGGGCCGGCCCCCAGTCTTGAATTTTCTTTTTTTTCTTTTTTTTTTTTTTGGTTTTTTGTCTTTTTCCGTCTCCGGCAACGGATCCCAACCCCCAGTGTTGCCCCCGTCCCGGACCGGGGACCGGCAACGGGATCGCACCCCGCGGTGTTGCTCCCGCGCCTCGCTCAGCCAGTGAGCGGGAACCGGTCTGTATGTGGGATCCGAACCCTCGGGTGGGTACGCCACCGTGCTTCCCAAGCAGCGCACTTATCCAGTGCGCCACCGGGCCGGCCCCCAGTCTTGAATTTTCTAATCAGGTATATAATCGCTTTGTTCAGTGTGTTACATGCAACACACTGAAAATTAAAAGTCATCTTCCTCCAACAATCCTGCTCTTTTTCCTATTTTCCTTACCTTGATTGTGGTTTTCATTTTGGAATTATCTGCTCTCTCTATTCGTTTAGACTTACTTCAGAACATCATTAATTCTTTTATAGATAACTTTAATAGCAATTACCATATTACTCCTTTTAAGTCAACTTTCACATTTTCCCAAGTGATTTTTCACAAATCTGGTCATAATTAATTGTGAATTAAAACCCTTCAAAAAAAGTCACTTTCAAAAAAGGACTTTCACAAAAATCTAAGATTCTTAGCATGACATCCAGGCCCTTCATAACCTGACCCCTTTCTATCTCTGTGACGTAATTTTTTCCTACTCTGAACTGTGTGCTTCACATTCTATAACATGGAACTGCCTATTGTTTCCTCAAAACACACCACAGTATTTTACACCTCCATGATTTTTACACATGCTATTCCCTCCAACTGGAATAACTCTTTGACTCTACCTCTTGTCTCTATTATGATGAGAACCTTACCCATCTTAAAGGAAGTTTTCCCTTAACAAGTCCCCTCCCCCTCATAGTTAATCGCTTCATCCTCATCCTTCCTTGTATCATATATATTTTTCTACTTTTTATAGTAAGCACTTATTATACTGTAATGCCTCATCTGTCTCTCTAATTTTTAAATTCCATGACAGCAAAAACTATGTTATCTATCTCTATTTAATAGTGCCCAGGAGAATACCACACATATTTTGTGATCGATAAATGTTTAGTAAATTAAGTGAGCAGGGAACAAAAACTTGGTAGTACAGATTTTTTTATACTAATAGGCCTTTGGAAGACAAAGATGATATAGAAGGAGATGACTAATTAGTTATCCAGATATTATTTATAAACTGGATTTGGAATTCTATTCCACAGCCAAAAAAACTAAAATGAAGAAATCTTGGCTAAAAATGGACTATATGTTTCTTTTAAAGATGAAGAACTATGTATTTATTAAGAGCTATGCCATCTGTTTTAAATGGTGTTTAAACTAAATACAAAGAGAAAGAATAAAAGATTCTGAGTTAAACTCATGAAATCAGTGGTACAGTAGACAGCCAGAATGACATGGAGAGAACAAAAATGGGAAAGGTATGCAAGCCACACAAGAAAATAACTGGAAATAGGTCCAGAAACATAACTATAGCTTCAGAGTTCTGTAAATTAATGGGCAGAACATAAGCAGTAAATAAAACATACTTGAGAGTTCAATACAATGTGATTAAGAGGTAATAACACTGAGACCTGGAGAACAGAACTCAAGATTGGGATGTGACAAGGGAAAGGAATAGAGAATTTTTTTTTTAGAGGAAATTAACAGAATCTAGAGCAGCCTTGTCTAACTGAACTTTGTGCAATGATGGAAATGGTCTATACTTGAGCTACTGAGCACCTGAAATGTGCAAATAAGAAATTAAATTTTTAATGTGAACTTTAAATTTAATTTAAATTTAAAGCCACGTGTAGTTAGTAGCTGCCATACTGGGCAGCACAGATCTAGAGTCTCTATATAACATGTTATGTATAATGTCCAGTATATTATAAAAAAAATTAACAGACATATCAACAAACAGGAAAATGGAACTTATGGTAAAGAGGAAAAAATTTCAATAAAAACAAACTCAGATGACCCAGATATTGAATTTAGCAGACAAGGGCTTTGAAGTAATTATGATAAATATGTTAAGGAATCTGTAAGAGAAGACGTATATAACTGATAAAGAAATGCAGAATTTCAGGGAAGATATAGAAACTGTAAAAAGAAACCAAAATGAAACACTGGAACTGATAAATACAATATCTGTAATAATTATAGGACTCTCATAATGAATTTATTGAAGTAAATGCCACCTGGCAGAACTTTCTGGTGGACAGAGGGAATGTCTTCTCCTAAGTGACATATCTTTATGCATTAAACGTACTTTGCGTACTGGAAATATCTGTACTTTCTATCAGTAACAGATATACAAAACAAACAGCTGACTTAAGAAGCAATGAATTCCTCAGAAAATTAGTAATCTTCAGGCATAGATAAGACCATAATTTGGCAGGATATAATAAAATAATCATAAGTGAACAGAACGTCCCAGAAGGTTCCTTAAAACCCTGAGATTCAAATATTTGATCAAATGACCATGAAATTTGAGCTGAAATAAAATTTAGTTATACTCGCATAATGGAAAAGACATTTTACACTGTAGTTGATTCTGAATACAAGATAAATTAATTTTTACTACTTAAACATATACACCTTTGAAAATTTGAAATATAAATATTCTACTAGGTAACCATATATTAAACATCAAACAAAATTTAAATTACCCTCTTGTCCATTTCATAAGATGAAGCTTCTGTACTTGGCAAAAGATGGGTAATAGTGGCTATTAGGATCTGCAGGAAATGAAAAAAACTGTTAAATTAAAATATGATGTCAAAATATGTTAAATTAATGGTACATCCTAAAATTTAATTGTTAAATGCTAAGGGATATAAAAACTATCACTGCAAATTTATCCTAAATATATTAACACTTATTTCAAAGTAATTTTAACAGCTAAGCTTTTTAAGTATACTTAACTATCAATCATTTATAATCCTGATGTACAGAACCAAAATTATATAGTTCTATCAGCTATAAATGGATTTCTTCCTAACTTAATTCATGGGAGTGAATTGGTATGTATAAACACAGAGATAATATATGTTCTTTATAGAAAAACTGGAAGATATGGATAAGCAAATAGATTTATTAAACACTACTGTAATCCTATCACTTCAAGAAATCTACTCTATTGTCTTTCTAGGCTTTTCTGGCTATTTACATAAGTATATGCCTTTTAAAAAAGGTATGTGGCTTTTTCAATTAACATAGATACTGGGTACTGTATGAATAAATATAAAATGGGGAATATGAAATACTAAAAAAGAAAAACTTTACTAATAGAAGGCAAAATATTCATATATAGTGCTATCATTTACACCCTGCAAATTGCATGGTCTCATTCAATTTTCTTATATGCATATTAAAAACGTACAGGTGTAAATTTACTGTACTTCTATTGCATGCTATCATATCTTTACAAATTATTGCTTTGATGCATTAAATAAAAAAATCCCTCTAACTATATTTTATACAGAAAACGTCTTTACTCACTAATAAAATCTAGTATATTCGATGTATTTGCTTAATATTGATAATAAAACTGGGTCTCTATACATAATTCTGCAAATAGGTAACCATCAGTGAAATGTGCCACAGATTTGAGATTTCTTCATTCAATTAGAGGTGGAAAATAATAACTCTTCATGTTTATCTATGGTCCCTGGCAAGTATAATGTACAGTGAAGCAATTAGCAAAAATTCTGCACACTTATATATTATTAATATGCAAAAACTCTGCACACACATATTATTAACACTTAATAATATTAAGTATTATTTATATAATTATTTATTATATATTATTTATATTTATTTATTTATATAATTAATATAATTTATAAATCATACTTAAGTAATTTATAGTTTATAAATTTATAATTTATATATTATATTAAAAATATTATAATAGTACTATATAAATAATATATATTAATACTTAATAGAAATGTTATTTCTATATAATATCTATATAACTATATATTATTTATATAATTGTATATTTATTATATATATATATATATATATATATTTTTTTTTTTTTCCTTTTTGTCTTTTTCCGTGTCCGGCAACGGATCGCAACCCTCAGTGTCGCCCCCACACCGGACCGGGACCGGCAACGGGATCGTAACCCTTGGCGTCGCTCCCGCGCCTCGCTCAGCCAGTGAGCGGGAACTGGTCTGTATGTGGGATCCGAACCCTCGGCAGGAGCGCCGCCGCGCTTCCCAAGCGGCGCACTATAGCAGTGCGCCACCGGGCCGGCCCTATATTTATATATTATTTATATATAATATTAATACATATTATTAAGTGTTAATAATATATATAAACTGATGCAGAAAATAGGAGAAAGGGATTTAGAGGAGGCTTTTAGATGAAAAAAAATCTGCTTACTTGAACAACCTTAATTTTCAAACTGAATAATCAATGTTAAAGGGTAATTTTTTAAAGTTTTAAAATTTCAAATGTTTTAATACTAGACACTAATCTACACATTCACATTTACATCAACTTATCATGTCCTACTTAACATGATAATGATAATAGTTGCAGCCAACATTTATTACCACTTATATCCTATCATTTATATGCTAAAAAGTACTTTACATGTATTTTCTTATTTAGTCTTCAAAGCAACTCTGTGAGGTAAATAAATATTTGTATCCCAAATGTAAAGATAAAGAAATCCAAAGTTCAGGGAGCTAAGCAGCTTATCCACAGCTACAAAGTTATTAAGTGGCACAGCCAGAGGTTAAACCCAGGTGTGCTTAACCCCTAAATCTAAGCTCGTAACCATAAATATTATATTCAACTCAAAAGATATTTAGTGAACATTTTCTTTTTTTAATTTTGTTTAAATTTATTTTTATTTTTTTATTTACGGAACATTTTCCACATAAAAGTCACCCTGAGAATAAGAAATAATAAAGAAAAAAAAATCCTTGGTCTCAACTCAATTTTTCTACGTACATGTTAAAAACGTACAGAACTAAATTTATTGTATACTAAAAAAATTTTACACATTACTGCTTTGATGCATTAAGGAGAAAAATTCCTCTAAATATACTTTATACAGAAAAAGGCTTTACTCACTAGTGTTATGTTTAGTGCTATAATGGAGGCTAGCAACACAGTTGAGTGGGAAAAGCCTGGACTTTAGAATCTTACAGATTTCAGTTTGAATCCTGTTCCTGTTCTGTTAGGTTGTGACTTTATGAAGTTACTAAATCCTCATTTCTTTCATCTTAAATAAGGGAGGGTGAGGGTGAGGAAGGGAATAATCTCCTACCTCTAAAAACTTTTAAGAATTAAGTGACACATATGATATGTTAACTGGTACATGTTACTTAGTAAGTATTAGTTCTCATCTTTCCCAAAAATGTTATAAAAATATGAAGAAAGATAAATTCTGATTGGGCAGAGCAGATACAGATTTTTATTTTTTGAGGAGATGGCATTTAAGCCAATTATTAAAAGACAAGGGGGGTAGAGAGGAGAAATAAAGCATTTCAGGTAGAAGGAAGAGAGCAAGGCGGGCAGGTTCAGGTGATATTAAGCAGACTCAGTTGCCTGGAAAACATGGCATTTCAAAAATCTGTACATGATACTGGAAAGACAAGTTGGGTCCTTATCTGAAGGCCTTGAATTCACAGCTAAAGAATTTGTGCTTTATTTTTTAGTGAAGGGAAGACCAGAGATTTTTTTTTTAAAGGTAAGTGACATAATAAGAGTCATGTAAATGTGAATGATGAAGGAGAAGACTGTTATGAGCCAGGAGAATAGTTAGAAGGCTGTCATAATATCTCAAGTATGAAATAACAAAGGGCTGAAATATGTCAGGTGCTGTAGGAAGCATAGGAGACACTGAATTAGAATTAAAACAAAACAAAACACAACAATTCATAAGTGATTGGCTGAAAAGGAAAGGAAAGGAATAATATCCTGATGGTGGTAACTGTAAGGATGGTATGTTTCCCTTACCTAAGAGAAGGAATAAAGCAGAATATACATTTATAAAGACAAAGGCATAAATAAGTTTGCATTAACATTTAATTTTCATTACAACTAACAAATTATTTTCTAATGTTTTTACTTTGTCCAAAACCAGGTACACACTCTTTAAAGTACAAAGGAACTGTCAGGAACTGTGATATCACAAAACAGCATGATAGGCAGCCACTATTTAGCAATGCAAAAAAATTTAAAAAAAAATATTAACTAATTTTATTTTTTAAGGTAACCATCTTTAACAAAGTCATAATAAAAAAAAATTGAAAAACTACTTACTTGAATAATTTTCAAGGGAGAACCAGGCTGGTAAATCTGAAGTCTAGGTACATAATGAACCAGCATGTGAAGCATGTTACAAGCTACATGGGCTACTGTTTTATTAGTAAACTGCAATAACAAAAACAACAAAAATCAGTTAAGAAAATTTTCTTCGCAAACTATTTATCAATACATTGGTTGCTGAAAAATTTTTAATTTGATATGTTTTTTCTTGTTATGCTACATTTATGAGTGTTTATTAAGATATTATTAGGAAAATAAATCTACAGCTGCAAAATAAAAAAACACAACACATTTCAAGTATACATGTAACTTTACCTTTTCTTTGCAATGTTTAAATATCCTTATTAATGTTTCATTGCATTTTCTCTTACCTGGATTTCTGCACTGGCTTCTAAACTACTAATCTTGTTATTACTCTTTTCTCCATTCTAATTTACTAGTCACAACAATTCCAAATTAATCTTATGAAGCACCACTCTGATTCTGACATTCTCTATGCTTAAAACTCCTAGAAGACTCACCAATGTCATAAAGTTAAACTTTTAATGCTTATCTTTCTGTGTTCAAATCTCACTCAGTGTTCAAGCCCCAACCTAATGTCTCTTTTCCAAAGTCCCTGATAACTAAGTCAAAGTGATCTTGACTTCCTTTTTACTCAATTAGCACTTTATATGCACCATTCATTTAGTACTCTCAACCTTTTCAATTTTTTTACTTTTTTTTTTTTTTTTTTCTCCCTTTTTGTCTTTTTTCATGACCGGCAACGGATCGCAACCCTCAGTGTCGTGCCCGTACTGGACAGGGGCCGACAATGGGATCGCAACCCTTGGCGTTGCGCCCGCACCTCGCTCAGCCAGTGAGCAGCCGGTCTGTATGTGGGATCCGAACCCTCAGCGGGAGCGCCGCCGCGCTCCCAAGCCGCGCACTGTAGCAGTGTACCACCAGGCCGGCCCTAATTTTTTTACTCTTATTTTAATCTTTTTCAGCTATTATTACTGTCTTGAAGACAGTATTTACAAATTTTTTTTCCAGTATCTTTCACTTTGCCTAGGAAAGTGCCTGACACATAGTATATATTCAGAAACATCTGTCAAGTAAATAATATTATTATTCAAAAATATTTATAAGGTACTTTGCATGTCTAGAATCTTATACAGATGCTGAGGGTATTACAAGTCAAACAAAAATAATACCATGCATTTTTCCATAAACGAAAATACCCATTTATTAATTCAGACACTCCAAATAATTAAATTGCTACTTCTTTTTCTTTTTTTTCAGCTGAGTTCAATACTTAGATTATCACTTTCGAACAAATCTTATTCTGGCTACAAAGAGGGCATTTAACTCAAATGATAAAGGCAAAATGTTGAACAAAGAGTAAGTTACAAAAATACTAGTTAAAAAAACAAACAGAAGACCTTATATACATGTTTAAATGACTGGTTTCCTTTTTTAGGAGTCATCCACATGCATTCTAGGGACAAAGTCAAATACATATAAAGCTGAGAGAAAGTAGGTCATCCCAAAGATACCCTAAATTCAAGAGTAGGACCACTCTTAAAGAAACAGTCAGGATCAAAAAAATAATAAAATAATAAAGTAATAAAATATCCCGTTTTATTTCCTAAGGGCACAAGATTATAACTAACATTTGGAGGGGAAAAAACCCCACGCATTCTATACTATCCTAATATACTTCACTAAACAATTTTCTTTACCTTTAAGGAAACACAAATTACATTCAGAGCTTCCTTAATTTGTGGATGATGAGACTCATGAACTAGTTCTTCACAAATCCAAATACCTAAACTGCAAAGTGCTACACATCTGCAAAAAAGAATCAACAATGATACAAATAAAAGTGTATGAGCCTTTAAATAAAATGAAACCACCACCACCACAACCAACACCCACAATCAACCAACACAGAATGAGCATATATCATTTAGGTCAAGTAATTAATCTGTTACTCTACACATTAGCTGGTGAATAAGGAAGGAAGAGTACTTGGGAAGAAAGCACATCCCCAAAATGCTAAGCTTAATTTTCTGTTATAATTTACTACCAAGATCATAGACTGGGACATCATCCAGCACCTTTCTAACAAATTCATGTTAATAAACTGACATTGCTATAAAGCTTCCCAAATATGTAATCTGCTTTCAAAAAGGAAAGAGAGTAGTTTTATTGACTGACAACAGTAAAATGAACTTAAAAAATGAAGGTGATGGAATAAGTAAAACATTAATTTTGTATCTTTTAAATTTAACACAGCTAACTACAAATTCTTTTCAAAACAAATCGAGAACACAAAATTTATATAATTTATAAGAGACTTACAACAAAAACAGAACTTACAGAATTTCTGTTCTGTTCCCTAATGTCTTGTAGGGTTTCTTTTCCCTAGCAATGTAACTTCAATTCAGTTTCAGCTTGAAGAGATATTTTATGATCAGAATCAATAAGAATTCTACTGTGTTCAAGTTTAGGCTTCTGATCAAGACAATAATGGTTCACTCTAAGTATAAAAACAGTCAATGTCCTGGTACATATGGCATGTCCTAATGCTGACATTCTTATCTTAAACCCAGTGCAATGATAAATTTCAGAACAATTCAATGCAGTAATATTTTCCTTCCTGAACACAGCAGATCAAAAGGTCTTAAGTCCCCTCTTTAGGTCTGGAGTATTAATGCTACAAAATTGTTTAATAACAAAACTACTAGAAATCTTTTAAGTGAAGATTTATTTATTTATTTACTGCTTTATTTCTTCCTTACACTTGTCCACCCATAAATCCTAGGTAATATTTATACATCTAAATAACCAAGTTCCTGGTTTAGCAATGAAAACATCTGTAATCCTAAAGCAACAATAAATTCTGAACCAAAGCAAAGCTCTCCACAGATGCAGCTAACTAAAGGCAAAGACTAGGAGGACAAATCCTTGACAGTTTTTGTTGTAACAAGATGAGGTAAGAATAGCATGTTTTTGTTTTTTTGTGTATAGAGTTTCCTGCATTCCACAAGATGTCAAAATCATCTCAACTATTCCAAGTATAACTCAACTCTGCTCAGGCTCAGATTTCGTGGTATAAACTTTAAAAAAAAAAGAGATATAAAGGTTTATGTTTATGTTTATGAGAAAATGCTTATGTTCAACTTCTGGGGTTTGTCCATACACTCAATAACACAACCTGCTGTGTTAATGATTCCCAGGTCTACCTCTGGGCAGCTATGTTTTAGGCTTCCACATTCTTTCACCTGAGAGGCAAACTGGTTTTAAAAAAAATTAAGTAAAAACCAGGAGACCTAGAATCTTAAGTTCTAGTTTCAAAACTGGTTCTGCTAGTTATTACTTATGCATCTAATAAGACTCTAAAGACAAACTGCCAGGGTACTAGTCATGGCTCTGCTATATCTGGGTGCTAGGGTAGGTTATATAAATTCTCTGGGCTCCAGTTTCCTTATCTATAAAAGGAGGAGGATTAAAAAATAGAGTTATTGCAAAACTCAATGAGATAAATATAAAGAATTAGATAAAATAATATTATAGAAAAATTTCTGTAGACTTAAATAGAATTAGTGTAAAAGAGATTTGTTTTTAATTTGGCTTTTTTTTTCTTTGACAGCTAGCCAGTAAGGGGAACTGAACCATTGACCTAGGTGTTACAAGGCTGTGCTCTAACCAACTGGGCTAACAAGCCAGCCCTTAACTTAGCTATTAAGTGAGAAAAATATGCAATTAAATTTATAAAAATTGGAGGTATGTCTCATTTAACCAAATAGCTCATTTTGAACTATTTTTATTTTCCAGAAAAAGAGGCTTAAATTAGAATTAGAATCCAAACAGTTAAAGCCATGATCTGTACCTTTTGAATCTTAGGTTAAAAAATGTATAGATGAAAAGAAAACAGGAAGCTTTGCAGAGATGTAGATCAGAAGAGTAATAGCACAAACTAATGTTGAGTCTAACAACATACTATTAGAATAAGCATAAAGAAATATAAAATATAGCTTAATGATATTTTGGGGGAAGAAAAGAAACATGGTATGCTACTGACAACCTGCTAATTTAAATCTCAGCCTTTTTTTGAAAAGGTTTAGTTATAAAACAGAGAAAATTTCAGTTTTTAATTCTTAAGACATTATAAAAAATGTAAAAATCTTATTACTTAAATTCTATTTTTTAAAAATCCTGATCAAATGTTTATATATTAAAAGATACTATTCCTAGATACATTACTTTCTACAAAAAAATTTTTTATTTTAATTCAATGTAACAAACATTCATTGGGTACCTATTACTGCATTTCAAGGCATTGCACAGGAACAATGACAAATATAATCTGAAGAGAAAGCAAAATGTACTTAAATAAAACAAGTCATTTTAGATATTACTAGAGATAGGAAGAGGCAGGGCTAGCAAGAAATTGGTTAATGAACACAAAGAATGATTATGTTTTTGTAATGATGAACATGCTAATTATCCTGATTTGATCATCACACATTGCACACAGGTATTGATGTTCAACTCTGTACTCCACAAATATGCTTAATCAATTATTTTTCAATAAAACAAAAACCCCAAACCAAAAAATCCAAATAATTTAACCTCATAATTCAGAATGACTTTTATATGTCTGAAAAAACCATAATAATTCGATCAACTTCTAAAATAAGAACCCAAACACAGAATAGTTATATTAAGTCTAAGAATATCTGACCTACCGTGCAGGACCAGAGGGCTCATCTCTTGCTGAGCTTAATACAGTTTTAATTATAAGTTCCTAAAATAAGAGGGAAATAGTTAATAGCAATGACTAAGATTTCATTCATTCATTCCACAAATGTTTATTAAGGGGCTGGTATTGGCCAGGTACTGTGCCATGTACTGAGAATATAACAGTTAAGTAAAACAGTCTTTGTTTTCATGTACATACTATTAATAAAGAGCCTCATATTATTCATAAAAGTAGCTAAATAAATAAAACAATTTCTAAAATTTAAAAACAAAATTATATGTTCAGAAAATAACCTTTTTTCCTGATTAGAAGTGTAATTAAGGCTCACTATAAGACAAATAAAGTAGAATTAATTGCTCAAAGGTATGAATATCTTTTTACAACTTTCAGAAATATTGTTTAAAACCCAGGACCAGATGGCTTCTCCAGTGAATTCTACCAAACATTTAAAAAATAATTAACACCAATCCTTCTTACATGCTTCCAAAAAAACCACAAAGGATGGAGCACTTCCAAACTCATTTTACAAGGCTAGCATTACCCTAATACCAAAGTTAGTCAGACAAGAGCACTACAAGAAAAAAATATTATAGGCCAATATCCCTGATGATTCTAGATGCAAAAATCCTCAATAAAATACTAGCAAACCAAGTTCAACAGTACATTAAAGGGATCATACACCATGATCAGAGTAGGATTTATCCCTGGGATGCAAGGATGGTTCAACATAGTAAATCAATAAATGTGATATATACCACATTAACAGAATGATGAATAAAAACCATATGATCATCTCAATAGGTGGAGAAAAAAGCATTTGACAAAATACAACATCCTTTCATGATAAAAAATTCCCAACAAATAAGGTATGGGAGGAATGTACCTTAACATAACAAAGGACACATAGAACAAGCCCACAGCTAACACCATTATTCCGTGGTGAAAAACTGAAAGCTTTTCCTCTAAGATCAGGAACAAGACAAGGATGCCCACTCCCATCACTTCTATTCAACATAGTACTGCAAGTCCTAGCCAGCGCAATTAGGGAGAAAAAAAGAAAAAAACTTTCCATACCGGAAAGGAAGAATTAAAACTGTCTCTGTTTGCAGATTACATATTTAATATATAGAAAACCTTATAGACTCCACCAAAAAACTGTCAGAACTAATAAAGTCAGTAAAGTTGCAGGATATAAAATCAATATACAAAAGTCAGCTGTGTTTCTATACACTAATAATAAACTAACTGAATAAGAAACAAACAATCCCATAAAGCAACAGTATCGAAACCAATAAAATCCTTAAGAACAATTTTAACCAAGGAGGTAAGAGATCTGTACACTGATGAAAGAAATGAAAAAGACAGAAATAAATAGAAAGATATCCTGTACTCATGAATTAGAAGAATTAATATTGTTAAAATGTCCATACCCTTCAAAGCAATCCCACTTTTGGGTATATATCCAAAGGAAATGAAATCAATATGTCAAGGAGATATCTGCACTACCATGTTCATTGCAGAATTATTCACAATAGCCAAGATATGGAAAAAACCTGTGTCCATCGAAGGTCTAATGAATAAAATGTGATACGTACAAACACACACACAGAGAGAAATATTTTTCAGCCTTTAAAAAGAAAACCTTGTCATTTGTGACAACATGGATGAATCTGGAGGCTATTACACTAAGTGAAATAAACCAGACACAAAGACAAATACTTCATGATCTTGCTTATATGTGAAATCTAAAAAGTTGAACTCTTTAGAAGCAGAGAGTAGAATAGTGGTTACCAGGGGCTGGGGGGCGGGGAAATGTTGGTCAAAGCAGACAGAGTTTTAGATATGCAAAATGAATAAGTTCTGGATAGCTAATGTACAACATGGTGACTATAGTTAACAACACTGGATTGTATGCTTGAAATCTACTAAGAGTGTAGATCTTAGTTTTTCTCACTCTCCTTCACCAAAAAAAGGTAACTATGTGAGGTGATGGATATGTTATTTAGCTTTAAGTTTATCACAATATATATGTACATCAAAACATCATGTTATACACCTTAAATATATATAATTTTTATTTGTCAATTTTACCTCAATAAAGCTACAGAAAAAAGCCAGCCCTCCTCTTCCTCGATAATTTGTAAAGTATGCTAATGTATACATTTTGGGATAAGTTCTAGATATTAGTTAAAATTATGTAAATGAATAAAATATTCAAGAGATAACAGAATAAATACAAGGGTAGAATATTGAAATTAGTGTATGTTTGGCAGGCGGACAAAAATAACTAGTCTATCACAGCGTCAGGATACTTAAAGAGGCAAGAAGTAAATCAGGATAGATCTGTGCAATATAAGTCAAAGACAAAGAGATGTTTAGGAAGGACAGGGACACCAATACTATAGTGGGTCAAATACTACAGTGGCTGAGGAGAATAAGAATGCCACTATATCTGATGACTAAGAATTTGTTCATTAATATATTCATTCAATAAGCATTCATTGGCTGTACAGAATGTAAGCTCCTTAAAAAGAACAACTTTCCACGTATCATTGTAAACTCAGCAACTAACCCAATGGCTGGCATTTAATAGGTACTGGAAAAATACCTATTGTTTAAGCTCAAGAACTTTCTATGCAATGAACCCTGTCTTAGGTGCTAGAAATGAGAAAACAGTTGTCATCATACTTATCTTTGTGAAGTTTACAGTTCAGGAATGGAGGCAGATTTATAAATATAATTAAAATATAAGATCATGTTATATAAAATATATAGGCAAATTCATACAGACAGAACATAAATCTGTATTTGCCAGGAGTTTGGGGTAAAAAACAAGGGGGAGTCACTGCTAATGGGCAGGGGGTTTCTTCGGGAATGACAAAAATGTTCTTTTTCTTTTTTTGGTAGCTAGCTTGTACAGGCTGAATATGTTCTAATATCAACTGTGATGTTGGTTGCACAATTCTGTGACTATACTAAAAAGTACTGGGTGAACTGTGAAAACAAAAAAACAAGATGATGTTTATGAAGTCCTATGTGAGCAAATAGCTCACCTGGGAAGTCATAAAAGACTTCATGAAGGAGTCTTAGATAAACAGGACTTTGACAGATTAATCAAAGTCAAAGACTATGATTTTATGTGTTTGGGGTGTTTGAGAGAGGCAAGAGAAGAGAATAGGACTAAAGAATGACACCTTAAATAGAAAGAAATAGTTTTTCAAAAGCATAGAACCAAGAAACAGCATGGTAAGTTCCATGTGGCTGTAAAGCGCATGGGGAGCTGGCTTCAGTAAAATTAAATATGACCACAATGACACATAACTTTCCCTTAAATCTTCATGTTCTAAGAACAATTATCACTTTCTTAGGCTTTTTGCTTTCTTCATCAGTATTAGAATTGGCTAGTATTTTAGAGATTCTTTTTCCCCACAAAAAAGGTGTTGTTTTTTTAAAAAAAAACAAACAAAAAAATCACATCAGCCATTATGGCCTACATAATAGCCAATAGAGAACAAGGCCACACTGAAATAGGATAGGATGTTGTAGGATAGGCTAACCCCTAACTAACTCAAACTGCCTAAGCAAATTAAAACCATGACCCATCCTTGGCCTTTGGGATCTTCTGAAAATAAAATAAACCAAAGCTATTACATCTCTGAAAAGCAAAGGTCAATTTGTATAGTTTTTATTAAGTGTCATTGTAAATCTGCATTGACCCATTTGACTTTATGTATAAGTCAAGTTCACTTGTCTAATAAGTCATTTCTGAGTATATACTATGTGCCAAGTAGAGTGTAGGCTATGAGGATATAGCAGTAAATAAGATCTTGTGGTGTTTGTCTAAAGCAGAAATTAGGCACTGAAGAAGTAATCATAAGTACAATAAATGTTACGAAGAGTAATATGGATGCTATGGAGAGTGTATGCAACGCTCCTGACATAAATTGGATTAAAAGACTTCTTTCTGAGAAAGCAAGTTAAAAAATCATCAGCATGATGCCTGAGGAGCTACGATGTCTCTCTCTCAACTCTTCTTTTAATTGCAGGGACCAATTCAGGTCAAACACAGAGACCATCTGGCAATTACTATTACAGGCATGACTTCTCAGAACTGTTAAACCCTTGGGAAATTATAATACATAGGCATTCAGTTATAGAGACAGGTCTTGACTTTGTGATGGAATTATTCACTACCAGGCACATTACTGAGACCAAAGCACTGACTGCCTTTATTCTAACTAGAAGAACTTTTCACACCACTACCCTCTTCCTTGGTCTAAGAATTACTGAGTCCAGAGGACTAAGGGTGTAGATCATGTCATACCTCCCCTGCAAACAGAGGCTGATCTCTGCAGAAGCAAAGAACTTTTCACCACTTTTCTACCTGAGTTTTTAAAAAAGGCTTATAAACAATAAGGGTCATTCAGCATGCCTACTTTTAACTGGACACAATTGTTTTTCCCTTTTTTTGAATTAACACCTGGAGTAGGTTCCATTGGCAAATGTATGTTCACTGATAATTTTGCACCATCTACTGTTCAAGCTCTTTAATGCTTCAGGTACATGAGATCTCCACCCCAACCCCATAGTTTCCTATAGCAGTACAGAATTTTCCATTATTTTGATTCATCACACTGAGAAATTGGAAGAGGAAGAGAGTCAAATGTATACGTTTATTTTGCCAACTCAATCTTAGAAGCCTTGCATTAGCGGTATAGCATCTGGCTCATAGGATATTTCAATAAATGTTCAGTGAGTGAATGAATGAATCCTGAGATAGACATGTGGGTAGGTTCAATAATGAGAAAAAGGTTCCAAAGCAGTTTTAGACACAAAAAAGGCTATGCTTCTAATGGACATTCCAGTGTTTGTGTCCGGAGGATATGAGTGGTTAATGATCTTTAACAATTGTGTGGATTTCCAATAGAAAAGAAAAAATAAAAATTTTATTGCATATTCTTTATGGTTATAAAATAACTTAAATGCCAAAAATTAGCATCTAATTTCTTACCTTAACATCTGTAAATTGAGACACAGCAATATCAGGAACATTGGGATGAAGAGCAGGTAGTTCACAACATAAGTTGGGAAAGCAAACCAAAGATCCCAGAAGAACTTGTGCTTCCACTCTTGGTGCCTATGCATCAAATTTCAAAAATCTTTAAAATATATTTGTGTTATTAAATTATGAGGAAAAATTAATTACCAAACTATACTATATAGGGAAGTGAGAGTATAAATCAGAATTCAAAAGGAAAGGGGGCATGCAAAATGATTTAGGTTTTTCCATCTATACTTTCCACATGAACTACTGTTATTTTCAATAAATGCAAGGGACAAATAACAGAGCGTTCCTCAAAAGCAGCTAATAAGCAAAAATCAGCCACAGTTAATGAGATTATAAATAGGAATACAGCTGAGCTACCACAGCATAAATTTACCCTAGTTATAAGGAATATAAATACTTTAATTTTAAAGGTAACTCACACATCGTGACATATTATTCTAATAAGCTGAAGATGCAATGTTCCTAGATTATATCTGTTTCTACCTAAGGATGAATACATACGGATGAAAATGTTAACTATCTTTTCAAGAAATAGGCACCAATCTAGATGATATATATGATATACACTTAAGAAAAGTACTGCCTATACTACTTACTAAAAACATTAGAATTTATGCCTGGACTACAGATGAAGGTAAATTTTCATATTTTACCTACGCCATTTCTGAAGTATCAACACTGATTACATTTTTCCTCTTCTGACTTCTTGCATACCCATCAAACACCAACATCCACCTACTAATTTATTGTTTTGTTTACTAAAACACCTGCAAATTGATGTGTATGTTTAATAATACCTAACAAAAATTCTAAACACCAACCTATTAGATATATAATAGTTCTATTCACATAAATCTAGAACCATCTTCAAAACGATTTCCCCATCTTAATAATGTTATAATGAAGGCAATGGAGTAGTCTCTATTATATGACTTAACAACTCAATCTAGATTTACAGATAAGGCAGCAGTATAAAGGGGCAGAGTAAGCTTGTATCCACCATTCCAATCTAAAATAAAAGTTTTCCTATAAAAATGGAACTGATTAAAAAATTCAATATTTAATGAAAGAAGATTAGGTAAGAGTTTTTCTGTAAAGGTGGTTAAGGTAACTGGGACTGTTAAGGTATGTGAATATTATGGAGGCAGACCTGGAATGTGACTACAATTAAGAATGGCAAAACTGAATCAATTATTTTGTAATCTGCCTAAAGAGGGGAAAACATTAACAGAAGGAAGAATATATGCATGGGCTCTAAATGGCAATCCAAAGAGCAAGTGGACTAGGTTTTTTAAACACCATACAGAGACTGTCCTTAATCTCCTTGTAGTGGAAATGTCTGTCAGGCTTGATTTCCTGCAATGATTTGGTTTCCTATAAAGCCTTTCTCAACAGGTGTTCCTCATATGAAACAGAGAACACAGAAAATGACTATTTTCTAAATTTTCCCAAGGACGTTACATAACTAATATCTTTCTACATGCATAGGAGAGAATTAGTCACATAAAATGGATGCCTTAGACATTAGTGCTTAATTGTCCTGCAGAATCTTGAGAAAAACTACAAGAAATGTGCTGACTAGTTGTAGTGGATTGAATTATGTCCCCCAAAACTTATTGAAACTTGAATTGTGTTCCCCAAGCTTTGTATTGGAAACTTAGCCCCCACTGAGATTGTTAAGAGGGTGGGGAAAGCCTATTATGGCAATTGAAAGGTGGAGCCTTGAAGAGGTGATTGGATTGGAGGACCGTGCAGTAGTGAATGGATTTAAAATGGTGGTCAGGGTGTGGTTCTGAGAGATTTAAAAGAAGAGAAGAGTCTATCTCTCTCTCTTCTTCCACCATCTTGCAATGTGAGACCCCTGGGTCACTTTCACCACTAGATGGACTTTGGACTTCCCAGCCTCATAAACTGTAAGCAATAAATGTTTTTCTTTATAAACTATCCAGTTCCAAGAATTTTGTTATAAATAGCGAAAACAGACTAATACACTAGTCATCTGGAATAACTATGCCACTGAACAGTAATAGTTTTCATAGTAAAAAATGACACTGGTTTATATGTTAATCTCTTGAGTGTTATGAACTTTTGCCAGTACCCAAGAGAGTGATAAGCTGTGTACACCAATAATACTATAACAGCCTTAGAACTTGTTTATCATCTCTAGTTTGTCTTCCATTTAATCTATTCCTAGCTTAATATACTTATTTAATACTCCCAAAGCACAGAATCAATCTCTCTCTCTATTTTAAAAAATGTGACTGTTAATCTAACATATAATATAGCATTATAAGGATCCCTGGCATTCAAGACTTTTCAAGATGTAATCTTAAGCAGTGCTTCTCAATCTTCAACTAATAATTTTACCAATCATTTGTGATCTATTTAAAATGCAGAATCTGATTCAGTAGGTCTGGGATGGGGTCTGAGATTCTGCATTTCTAATAAGAGCCCAAATCATGCCAAATGTTTCTGATTTACAGACCACACTTCAGGTAGCAAGGATATAAAGTAACTTTCTGTTCTTTCTGTACACCACACTATTGCAAATTAGCCTCTGAACAAAATGAATTATTTGTCGTTCCTTGAACACATCTTACTCATGCCTGTTCATCTCTGTCTGGAATACCTTCATACACCTCCATTTTCTCTTATACAAACACTGCTAATCTTTTAGGGACCTATTCATATATCTTTTCCATGAAATCTTTATATCCCCAAACGAATATTTAACAAACTTTTATTACATATACAATGTCATGAAATGTTCCAGACATGTTACAAATCCTCATAAAATAATTCTATGAATTAGGTTATCTCAATTTTATAGTTGAAGAAACTGAGATGCAGAGAAATTAAGTAGCTTGCCCATGTTCACACAGCTAATAATTGGCAGAGCTTGAATTTGAAGTCAGGCAGATTGGTTAGACTCCTACCGGTACCTATGTGATGTCTGGCATTCTGCAGTTAATATACTTTCCCATCACCTCAGAAGCAGATTATATGTTCCCTCAGCACACAGCCTATTTAATCTATTCTATATCCCTCTGTATTCCACCCAAAGGAAAACTTTGTATACAAGTGATTAAAAAGTTTAATAACCACAAAAGGGCTCAGCACAATGTTGAGCACATATTATGAGACACTAAATAAATACTTACACATTCAATCAATAAACACTTGGTAAGCATGGTGCTCTACTAGGCCCTGGAGATACCAAGATGAATTAGATATGATCACTGTTCTCAGGGAATGGGAGAAACAGAGTTATATAATTTGCTATAAATTCAGGTTCTTTTCTTCTTTTTTTTGCAGGTGGCCGGTGTGGGGATCAAAACCCTGGACTTTGGTTATTCTCAGCACCATGCTCTCCCAAGTGAACTAACCAGCCAGCCCTGCTTCTCTTCTTTATTTGTACATTCCCTATAGGTGATTGTATCCAGTTTCATGGCTTTAAATACCATCTATAACCTAATGTCTCCCACCTTTGTCTTTTCAGTCCTGATATCTCCTGTGAGCTCCTGACTTGGATATGCAATTATTCTCCTGAAATCTCCTTATGGATGTCTAATTAGCATCTTACTATGCCCCAAATAGAACTTTTTCTCATTCACTGTTCATCTTTTGCAGTTCATAAATGAAATAATGTATGTTAAACTACTTTGTAAGTTATTAAGTACTAGGCAAGTAGTTTTCTTTCCCAAATACCCTTAGTTTTATCCAACGACTTTTTTTTTTTTTTCCTTTTTGTCTTTTTTTTTCGTGACCGGCAACGGATTGCAACCCTCAGTGTCGCGCCCGCCCGTACCGGACCGGGACCGGCAACGGGATCGCAACCCTCAGTGTTGCTCCTGCACCTCGCTCAGCCAGTGAGCGGCCGGTCTGTATGTGGGATCCGAACCCTCGGCGGGAGCGCTGCCACGCTCCCAAGTGGCGCACTGTATCAGTGTGCCACCGGGCCGGCCCTGGTTATGAAGGAACCGTAATAACTTCGTATAGCATACATTATACGAAGTTATACGACTCGCTCAGCCAGTGAGCGGCCGGTCTGTATGTGGGATCCGAACCCTCGGCGGGAGCGCTGCCACGCTCCCAAGTGGCGCACTGTATCAGTGTGCCACCGGGCCGGCCCCTATCCAACGACTTTTAGTTAATTATTATTTCTCATTTATAGTTTGCTCTAGAATGATCTTTCCAAAACACAAATTTAGTTATGTCACTCCTTGCTTAAAAACCTTCAGTGGTTACTCATTCTCTCCTTAGGATTTTATCTAACTTTTCAGCACTGTGAACCAGCTACTGCTTTCCTTTCTAGCTCTCCTCTGCCATTTACAGGTAAATGTATTACAGCTGATTTACTTGGCAATACCTCAGCTCCATGACTGTATGAAAAATCCTAACATGCAGTTTTAGGGTTTACTTCTAGGGCATATTTCTGAGTTACTTCGCCACTGAGTTTTGTGGGGGTTTTTCTTGTTTTAAAACATTTAATTTTCAAATAAAAACTGAATATATTCAAGGTGCACAATGTGATATGATATACACTGTGTAATTATTACTCACCACTGTTTCTTACTTCTCTTTTGTTATAGCCCATTGCCTTTCTTCACCTTCTTCCTTCCCTCTGTCTGCTTCCTTAGATTTCCTCAACTTTATTTATTTACTTACTTTTTGGGCAGCTGGCTGGTATAGGGGTCCGAACCCTTGACCTTGGTGTTACAAGGCTCTGCTCTAACCAACTGAGCCAACTGGCCAACCCGATTTCCTTAATTTTAAATCCAGTTTTGCTTATTGGATATAACCCTCATCAAGTAATCTGAATACTTTCTTATATTTCAGAATTTCTCATTTACATTTTTTGTTTTAATGTGGGAGAAACAATCAATTCCAATTAAACTATAAATTTTCCCAAATATCAGCTTATTATATTTTATCAGCAATAGTTCTTACTATGTGGCTTTGTTAGTTGAGTCCTGGTTAACTAAACTTTGTCATACTAAGAACAGAAAACAAAAACTTACATTGAGAAAAGCCGAAGAAGCCACTCTACCAGCTGCTAGGATAAAATCCATAATAAGCATTGTGGCACCAGGCAAACCAAGTGAAAAAAATTGAGGTGAGCAGTGCTTGATGATTGTATTGACAATATCCTTAGAATAAGGAAAGAATGAGAAAAGAATATCACATATGTAATCTTGGATATCAGCTAATCAATATCCTTAATATAGATAATATATGAAATAAATTAAGAAGGTAATTACTATGCATTGGCTGACTATTGGAAAGACTAATTTCAATTCTCCCATATAATCCATATATAGTGTTAAATTCTGTCAAATGAAAGTAAACTTAAAACACATTTGTTTAACTGTCATAAATAATAGCAGTTTTTTCACACTAGAGACAAGGAAGGCTCTTTGCATCAGAGGGTTAAAAACATAAGGCTTATATGTTATAAAACTGAATTGCAGACTAGTTTCTCCTGCCACCTTGCTGCTTCCATGTGATAACTCTAATTTCTGAACCCATGTGACCTACTATGTGGCAACTAGAGATATTTTCTTTTTTAGATAAATTGATGATCTTAAATGATAGCTACCCACCCTCAGAAATCTAGACCCAGGCACTTTTAAGGGAATATTCTTAACCTGGTTATTCATTCACTATGTCTCTGGAATTTACCATGACGATGCAGTGTATTAGGTTGTATTACTCTTTCTGACTTATCTTAAACAAAAGCTCTCTGTCTTTTTCTAGTAATTAAGAGTGTCACTTTAGGGCCGGCCCGGTGGCGCACTGGAGAGTGTGCCACTTGGGAGCGTGGCGGCGCTCCCGCCGAGGGTTCGGATCCCATGTGGTGACCGGTTCCCACTCACTGGCTGAGCGCGGCGCAGGCGCAACACTGAGGGTTGCGATCCCGTTGCCGGTCCCCGGTACGGGCGCAACACCGAGGGTTGCAATCCCGTTACCGGCCAGTAAAAAAGACAAAAAAAAGGAAAAAAAAAAAAAAAGAGTGTCACTTTATTTGAGACATATTTATAAGGTAGAACAGTATAATTATTTTAAATTAATAAAATGTTTTATCCTCTTTTCAGAAAGAGAGATATAATCATCTTTCAATATTAATTTAATGCTTTCTAAATAACCTGAAAGTTATTTAGTCACATCAGGATAAAAATATTTACCTTGACTTGAAACTTCCCACACTTTTTAGTTTGATGGCCAAGATCAAGACTCCTGACGTAATGATCTAGAGTCATATTTATGACTATCCAATGATTGTAACTGATACAATTGCCAAGTTGATGTAACTGTCATTATGCCATTATAATTGATGGTAATATGAAAATGTGATGTGCTGATTCTTAAAGTGAAAAAAACCTCTGACTGCTTCTTGATGTATATGAGCAAAAACATATACATCAAGTATCAACTACAAAACATCTAAGGAAGGTATACTGGGACATTAAAGATGTTGTCAACCTAAGCAAAGGATGGTTTAATCTCTCCAAAAAATGAACTGGTTGGTATAACATTAAAGTTGGGGGAATACATTCTCAAGTTAATCTCCTAATTACAATAGCTTGTTTTTCAACTATGTTTCAAGAATAAATAAAGTCATAAAATGGAAGCAAATTACATATTCATCACTACATCACCACACAAGGAGTATAGTTTTAATTACAGATCTCAAAAATCAAGAGTTAACAGAATCTGGGCCGGCCCCGTGGCTCACTCGGGAGAGTGCGGTGCTGACAACACCAAGGCCACAGGTTCAGATCCCATATAGGGATGGCCGGTTTGCTCACTGGGTGAGCGTGGTGCTGACAACACCAAGTCAAGGGTTAAGATCCCCTTACCGGTCATCTTTAAAAAAAAAAAGAGTTAACAGAATCGAGAATCAAAGATAAACTGATAAAACAACTTCTTAGAAGATATATATATTTACCTGATCAATATGAAGTAATCCACAATGCATTATATTGTAGAAATGTGTTAGAAAATCTCTGTTTGGAGATACATCTTGTCTTCTTTTCATTGTATTACAAATAAGTTTATAAGCATGTAATTTACCTTGTTTATATTTATCAGTCAACATGGTTGCCTAAAATTAAAGTATCAGTTTTAAATTGAATACTCAAAAACAAATACTGTTTGTTAAATACTTAGACAATTGAATACAGCAAGCAATATATTCATTTTCATTTATTTCTACATTGACCCAATATCTTTAATGAACTAAAAACATGATTACTGAAACTATTCTTATCATCCAAAATTATACAACATACATACGAATAACCACAAACTATTTCACTTAGAAACATGCAAACATATCAAATAATACTTAAAAAAATTAAATCTCTAAAAGTACATAGCATATTCTGTGACACAACTTGTCAAGTTTATATTTCACTAAAATAAAGACATGCTTTTCTACATTCACTTTTGTTTTATTAAATAAGCAAATTAAAATTATGCATCCTATATAATTCTGTCATGCCTATTCTCTCTTCTCTCTATATAATGCATGATGACTTTATAAGGATACTAGTTAAAAACTAAGTGCTCTACAATACTATATAGTAGCTAAAATTCCTATGAAATGTTTAAGACATTTACTAAATAAAAAATTATTTAAAAAAAATTTTTTTTGGTCTGGGTTTGCCTTTTGAACAAATTTCAAAGAGGATTATTTTCTCCCTTGTTAACCTGATGAAATAAATACACAGTTGAGGAAACCGTTCAGCTTGTATTTTTACCCTGTTACTTTCCCAAAGAAAAAGAAAAACAGACATGGAGAAGTGGCAGCTGCTGTTAGGCAATACCACAGGCCAGCCTCATACTCAGGAGAAAATACTGCAGCTCAGAATTGTGGCTTCCAGTACCCTACACATTCAGAAACACTTCTCTAGCAACACAGTATAGAAATGATCCCTGAAAGTATAGTCTTAAATACAAATTTTAAACTAATATTTTATGTATTAAGCTTACCTTAAAAAGCCAAGGTGTAAGAATTCTCAGTGGAGGAATCAAAACTGGTGGAGAAGGGGAGGTCAGGTTATCAGTTGAAATGCCGAGGTTGTCTCTAATCTGTAATTTTCAAATAAAAGAGAACAGACCTATGATAACTGTTCCCTCTTCTGATTTGCATTACTTTATTTTTTTTTTAAAAAGATGACCGGTAAGGGGATCTTAACCCTTGACTTGGTGCTGTCAGCACCACGCTCAGCCAGCGAGCTAACCGGCCATCCCTATATGGGATCCGAACCCGGGGCCTTGGTGTTATCAGCACTGCACTCTCCCGAGTGAGCCACGGGCTGGCCCAAGATTTGCATTACTTTAAATTGAAGTTGAAATTCAGTTTCTACCACGAACTCGATATTTAATTATGGATAAGACACTTCATCAAGCTGGGCACCAGTTTATCTACAGTAAGGGGCAGGGTGGTAGGGGAGGCGGGGAGCTGTGAGACAGTGTTCTCTAAGGCCTTTTCGATTTCTTAATACTTTATTTTTCTTTCCTTCACCCCTTACATCCTTTTTTTCTTTTCTTTACCTTAGCTAGATTCTGCCAAAGTTCACAGAGATAATCAAAAACTTGAGCATGTATTTCAGGATCCATAATAGCATTGACATCTCCCAAAATGCCTAGCATTCTTCGCCACATTACAGTAGCAACATCAGCATGCCATCCAGTGAGAGTACCACCTGCCATCACACTACAACATTCAGATGGAAATTCACTGATTTCTATAGGAAAAAATAGCACAACAGTGTAATTTTTCAGAAACTGACCACAAAACCCCAAAAAGAGCCAACTTAAATCAACAGTCTTAAATATCTACAAAAGTGAATGAAAGAAATATTGATATACATTAGTGTTATTTTCTCCCAATAGGGTCAAAACCTCACCAGTACATAACTCCTTATTATGGCAGTAATTACTTATTCAATAGTGCTTCTATATAGATTTACGTAAGAAGGAAATGATGCAATTACCCTTCACTGTACAGATACCAGATGGAGAAATTTATGTTTGATATAAACATCATATTTATACACACATACTCTTATTTTTATCTAGTAGCTATTTCAGGTATATTATCAAATTAAAAGAAAATCTCAGGCTAAAGGCAGATACTATAGGAAGTTTCTATAAGCCTGTTTTTTTGTAGTTAAAGTTTCCAAAGAAATACACTTATACATTTCACAATTAAATCAGACTTAGCATTAAAAGAGATACCACAATGGCATGAAAAATACATTTTTACTAAAATTTAAACAAAACTAAAAACTACAATTATACTTCTTTTGTCTACTAATGTTGGCAAGATTAGAAGAAATATTGGTAACCTTGGTCCTACTGTCATTTCTGCTATCAATTATATGTTATATAAGTTATTTAACAACCTCTCTAAGACTACACACTTCTTCATCTGTAAAACAGTTTAGCTACATATCATTATAGGTCTCCAGCTTTAAAAAAAAATCCATTATTCTACTCAAGGTATATAATGGAAAAGTCTTCAGAAAATCACTAAAAAGTCAATAATAATATCCAAGCATCTAAAGAATTTTGATCCCATAAATATGTACAATCAATGTTTCAATAAAACAAAACAAAAAAAAAGAACTGAGAACTAAAAATTTTGCAGACTGAATCATAAGCTTATGATTTTTTCATGCTTGATAATATCTCAATGTACTGATAATTTACTGATAAGTATATATACATCCTTTACTTCTAATGCTTACTTTTTTCTTTTTGCATGTGAAGCATACAATGACTTGTATTATTAAGAAGATACTGAATAAATAGTTTTTCTTCAAAATAAAAAGATATGCCTGTGGTGTAAAGCCACTACCAAAAACAAACAAATAAAAAAACCACTGAAGTTTTAACCACTGCCATTAATGCCTCCCTACTGTAGACCACCTTTGTAACACAATAACATATCAACTGATCCTTCTCAAAGTAAAGCTAAAGCAAGGAATAATGTGTGGTCCTTGATTAAATTCTGGGTTGGGTTAGTGGTGGTGTGGAGTGGCTATAAAGGACATTATTGGGACAATTGAGGAAATTTAACTAAAAACTAAAATAACAGTAATGTGTTTATGTTACATATCCTGAATATGCTCATTATATTGTGGTTATGAAGGAACTGTACACTTACTCTTAAGACATAAGACAAAGACTGCAGTGTTTAGATGTGAAGGGTCTGATATTTAAAATTGCCTCTTACATGGCTCAGGGAAAAATAACAGGTTGCGGGAGAGGGTAGGGTAGGGTTTTTTGTGCATGTACGTGCATGTGTGTAGATATAGAAAAAGATAAAGTGGCAAAACAACTTGTGAATTAATGTAAAGGGTTTATGGATGTTCATTTTACTAGCCTTTGCAGGCCAAAAGGAGAAAAATAATCCACAAACCATAAAATTAGGGCTATGTAACTGCAAGGTAATTGCATATTAAGGAATGAGACCCTTAAAAAAGTTCCAGAAGTTATATGGCTTTAAATTTCTACCTTTGGTCACAGAGTAAATGTGCTGTATTACCCAATAAAAACTGGCTTTTATATTATTTATTGTAACTATCTCATCAGCTATCTTTCTGACCAACATTTTTGGTAAATATTTGTAAAATATTTGTAAAATGTCTATCTGATGCTTGTTACATCAGGGTGGATTTAACAAAAATAACTTTTTTTTAAACATGTAGTTTCTGAGGTTTCTCAAGTCATTTCATGCCCCCCATGGCAAATGCCAGGAAACCAAGTCAGTTTTTAACATTTACTTAAAAGTACGTCATTTGGACCATCTATTTTTTAAAGTTAGTTGATATACATTACTTGCAGAATCTAAATAAATTTAAAAAATACTAATTTGATAAATTCTTCCTCTGAAAGCTTCACTAACAAGTGATAATGCTACTACTTTCTCCTGTGAGTCAGCAGGTTCTTAGGATACCAAATCATGTATTTCCTGTTTCAGGAAATGGCACCATATCCATAAATAATACAGCACAAAAAATAATGCAATCACTAATTCTAGGACAGTAATCAACTACAATAAAGTGAACAAAAATCAGAGCATAAATATTTCTTTAAGAGCAAGAAAAAAATATTATAGTAAAAAATTTCCAAAATAATTAGAAAAGTACAAAAGATTTATAATAATCATGTATAATCAAGTTTAAGTTGCCTTAAGATCTCCTGACACTAATACCCTGAGAGGATAAATAGCAAATATCTAATTTCCAAATATTGCCTAGATCATCTGGTGTCTGAAGAACAGAATGGTGAAGCTTCTCATCAAGCTGTAGATCCTTCTGTTCCATGTGATCTATATTCAGCGTGGAAGGGGAAGGTGTCTGTGACCTGGATCCCAAAGCTGAATGGACTGGGGAAGCACTTTCTGAACCTGCAAATATAATTTCATAAAATTACCATAAAGAGTATACTCAATATGCTACTAAAGATGTAATGCTTAAAACCCCAATAGAAACTTAGATTTAAAACATCAAAGGATAAAACAGGTTATATATTGGCCAAGGAGGTCAATAAAATCATATTATTGTACAAGCTTTTCCATCTAGGAGTCTCATCTCATGTCTACCATGGGACTAGCATGAAATCAGAACTGGACATACCACGTACAAGGAGCCATCAGTGAGGGCAAGAATATCTACTCTCATTCCTGGCCCAGCTGTGGAAACTCTGGTACCTGATGGTACTATATTTCATTTACTTCAGACTTGGGGCAATTCAAGAGTTGAGGCACTTGCTCATTGCTGCTCTATATGCTACTATCATTGCTAGCCTGGTTTACAGTGGTCCCCAGCCTTCGGTCTCCTCTATACCCCCACTTCTTCCCAATCCATTCTCCGTAAGACAGCAAAAGGTCTAAAAATCTAATCTGATCATGCCACTCCCTCATTTAATATCCTTCAATGGCTCTTCAGTGGCCTCAGCATAAGCCCAAACTTCTCAAAATGGTTTTCAAGTCCCTCTGCAATTATCTTTCTTACCTCTCCATAATATACCTAGAACTTTTATGTTCTAGCCATATAAAGTAAACTACTTATATTTATTACAAAGTATCATACCACTGACCTGTTCTACATTTTTCCTTTGCATGGAGCCCTACCTTCTTCTTTTAGGTCTGGTTAACTTATATTTATTTTTCAGGTCTCAGCTTTGACAAGGCTTTCTGAGAAACCTACTCCTGATCTTGTCAAGTGTGTGTATGGAGTCTCTGCTACATGCTCTGACTGAACCTTGCACCTCCCCATTATCCCACTCATCACTGACGTGAAACTACCATTTTGCATTCCCACTAGCAATGTATGAGATTTCCAGTTGCTCACCATTTCAACACTTTATATTGTCAGTGTTTTTTTTTTTTTCCCCTTTTTATCTTTTTTACTGACGGGTAACGGGATCGCAACCCTCAGTGTCGCGCCCGTACTGGGGACCGGCAACGGGATTGCAACCCTTGGTGCTGCGCCCACACCGCGCTCAGCCAGTGAGCGGGAACCGGTCTCCACATGGGATCTGAACCCTCGGCGGGAGTGCCACCGCGCTCCCAAGCGGCGCACTCTCCAGTGTGCCACCGGGCCGGCCCTATATTGTCAGTGTTTTTAACTTGAGTTGTTTTAGTATGTGTGTAGTGGTATCTCATTGTGGTTTTTATTTGCATTCTCTCATTACTAGCAATGTTGAATATCTTTACATTTACATTTATTTTTAAGGACAACTACAGTAAAAGGTATTTATTATAAAATAAGAATTTTCTCTGGTATTTCTCTGAGTAATTTAAATTCTGTGATGATAGGACTGTGGATCTAACCCAATTGGCTCCTGTCCTCCACTCAGGCCCAATTCTACAATGGAGCAGACTAAAGTTTTTATCCTTTAGAAAAAGAGAAGGCAGGTTGCGAAAACAGCAGATGGGTTCCTGCCTGTCTAGTATATCCCTGGCCCAATTTCAATGGTCTGGATTGGCTGAGGAAATGTACCTAACTAATTTAGAGACACAGAAATCACTGCTCCAGTCTTATAAGTTCCAGCCAACCACAAGATGCAAAAACCACTCCTCTCATATTTAAGCTGGAATGGATAACCACCTATCGAACAGCATTAAACTGCAGCTAGAATCAGAGTGAGTTTGGATCACACAGTGGAATCCCCAGAACTATGAGCCAATAGCTGCTCAGGCTCACTCTGATCACTGCACTAACCTTGCAGTAATATGACTGCATTTGACATGATTAAATGTGTGGATCTTGGGCCGGCCCTGTGGCGCACTGGATAGTGCGCCGCTTGGGAAGCGCGGCGGCGCTCCCGCCCGAGGGTTCGGATCCCACATACAGACCGGTTCCCGCTCGCTGGCTGAGCGAGGCGCGGGAGCAACACCGAGGGTTGCAATCCCATTGCCGGTCCCCAGTCCGGTACGGGGGCAACACTGAGGGTTGCGATCCGTTGCTGGACACGGAAAAAGACAAAAGACAAAAAAAAAAAAATGTGTGGATCTCACTTGTCATATTACGGTTGGGTTTGACTATATGTAAAAAGTTTCTGAAAGCATAATTTAATGCATAAATACAATTAGTACATTGACTAAAAGGCCTTCTATTAGTCAGTGTGTTTTACATTTTCTGCAATACTTTGCCAAAGAAATCTTAAAACTCTAGGCTAATTCTAAACAATAGTGAAAAAGATATTGTGTAGTACTTTTTAACTATTTTTTGGTAATCTATTTAAAAATCACTGCAGAAAATGCTCTAGTGCATATATACACAAAATTTTGCACATACTGTCAGGAGTTCAGAGTCCCTTGAAGCTTACACATGTGTAATATGGGTCAAGAAACTATAATTTTTCCCCCCTCTGTTGTTGCATAAAGTTGAGTTAAAAAAAAATACTTAAAGAGTAATAAGTAATACTTAAAATCTCTCAAATAAAACTCTAACCAGATTTTTTGAAGGTTTAAAAGTAGATTTAAGGAATACATTTCCTTGTGTAACTTTACCAGTAACTGTTGCAACCTCAGCAGAGAAAGCTTGCTGGTTAAGGCTGCTTGTTTCAGAATCTATATGAAGCGTGGTTAGACTAGCCAATTCCTGCTCTTCAACACTGTGATGATGACCAGAACCAGAATCCACATCAGCAGAGGATGCAATCCCAGTGTCGGCTCCAAAGCCAAAGTCTATAGGAAGAAGAAATGCTAGTATATGAATCCTAATTACAATAGGAAACTATATACAAAAGAGATGCAGGTAAATCAGCATAATGAGAGAACATGAACATTCCCTCTAAATCTATTTTGTTTACATACATTCAAGCAAGTCTGAATAATTTTAACACTTTGAAGGTTATAATTATAAACTTACTTTTAAAGGTTCCCATAGCTTATTATTAACAATAATGATAAAAGACACACATATTTCATTGCTGTTCTTATTATCCATGTTTTCTGATAGCTGGTTATATACTTACTGCTTTTCAAGTATTTTATCATCTTTGGTGGAGGAATAGATAATAAAAATGATTCATCTATGATAAAAATCATCTTTCTCTTAAGTCATATCCCAGTCTGAGATCAGAGTAGTATGTAATACATGAAGGGAGAAAACACGTAATTCTCTAAATGCATCTCCCAGCTCTTCACAAACTTGGTTCTCAACGTTTTTTCTTTTTTTATATTTTGGTGCCCTTCAATGACTGCCAAGTGTAATATATAATTTCAGCATAATAACAATGTGGTAGTGATACAGCACCAAAAAATATCACTGATGTTATTTTCTTTTATTTTTTATTTTTTTTCAAAAGATGACCGGTAAGGGGATCTTAACCCTTGACTTGGTGTTATCAGCACCACGCTCAGCCAGTGAGCGAACCGGCCATCCCTATGTGGGATCCGAACCCGGGGCCTTGGTGTTATCAGCACTGCACTCTCCCGAGTGAGCCACGGGCCGGCCCCACTGATGTTATTTTAACGTGGAGCAATTATTCAAGAAAGGTTCTGGGCACTGTGACATCAAACATAATCAGTTAGTGGTTCCCAAATATGAGTGCATGAAACAGTGGCAACTTATAACCATGACTGACCTTTATTTTAATATCAAGTCCATCCTAAATTATTTTCCTTTCTACATTATTGGTATTAAAAATATCACTTGTGGTATAAAGTGTTTTTTTATTTTTTAAATGCCCTTAAGTTTGGCAAAATAAAGTGGTCTCAAGCTGAGGTGATTCCATAAAACTTCCTTTGGAATTTCACCGAAGAGTGAAATCAAAATATATGAGAATCACTGTCTAAGTAACATTGGAAAGGAAGGTGATTGGTATATAATCCATAAGTCAATCTCGAACAGATAATCAAAACAAAACATACTACTCAAGTAGAAAAAGATACTTGCTGTCAAATTTTCGGCCATCATATTGGAAAGCGTTGAAAGAATCCGAATGACTATCTGAGCTGATAAGATCACTGCTCCCTGCACTGGCAGGAGAAGTCCACTCGGAGGGCACACCTGGGTCATCAATAGGGCGCATCTGGTTCTGCTTGTTTAGAATATCAGGGAGGTCTTTGGGAATTTCGAGGCTGCCTGGACTACTTCCTCTTCTTGTCATGGTCTAAAAATTCAAGAAACATTTTACCACTTAAGAAAAGAATTTTTCATTCTTATTAAGCATCTGAAACCTTTATTTTCCAAGATAATAATCACAATGAATGCACCAAACAATCCATGTAACTGTATGGAGTGGAAATCTGAACAAAATAGTTTTTGGTCTACCTAAAACAAAGACACAAGTATCAGAAAGTGTTGGGCCTGTGAAACTCAATAGGATACATGAAGTGAATATAAGTTAAAATAGTAAAAAGAGCAAAGTATTTAAGTGGTAAAAGAAGAAGCAAACAGAAGAGACAGTGGAAGAGAAGGAAGAATGACAGCAAAGATGTCATTCTATAATAATTCTATAATGATTTTTACCCACTCAAGAAAAAAACTAGACTTACAAAAGGAGGATAGACTTGAAGGGAGGATATAATGGAGCTGTAGGCAAATTAAAACCCAAATAGAACAGAGTTCCTGACAATTAAAAAAAGCAATTTCACATATATTTTTCTATCCCTAATAATTATTAGGGATAAAATATCTTCTTTTTTCATTTTGCCATAATCCTAAAGTTCGAGATAAAGATAACTTTAAAATCTGTTTTAAAGTTAGCTGGAATGATTAACTTTTGAGCTATCAAAAGTATGGAAGCTGGGCCAGAAGACCTCCACTATTATCTTTCCTTTTGAGGGCTGACAGCTAGCACCAGGGTAACCTGTGAGCAAACAGGATTCTAATCTTTCACTTTGATGAAAACTACAAGCCTGCTTGTTCTATGTCTTTGGATAAAAAATATTATATAATTTTAAAAACCTTACTTCAAAAAAAAGGGTTACATTTTGGGAGAAGGCTGTTTTAAATAAAAATTTCTACATGTACATATATATATATATATATATATATATATATATATATATATATACAC
>NW_007726165.1:916284-983495 GCF_000696425.1 Galeopterus variegatus
TATATATATATATATATACACACACACACACACACACACACACACAAACACACACACAGGTAAATATCTTTTAGTTTCTCCACCTTCCTCTCTAAAACCAAGTAAATAAAATAAAACTCACCGAGGCATTACCACTTCGAAGTCGTTCTGCTATAAACTCATCCATCAGATCAGGAACGTTAGCACTACTGCTGCCAATATCACTATTAAGAGGAGGTAGTTTGGGGCTCATGTCCTCTTTATTGACTAAAAATAAATAAATAACTATATATAGTGAGGAAAGACTTAACTGCATTTTCTAAATTTGAAACAAAAATAGCCCAAAACAAAGTACTTATGCCATATCAATTATTTGCCAAACATGCATTTATGAATAATTTCCCTCCCTTTAGATTTAATTTTAAGAATTAGTAAATTGATATTTACTTCATTTAACTAAGCAGATGTTAGTCAATCTTCAGTATAACCTTAAATAGCAAGAAAGCTTATAGATAAGCACTAGTTGAAGTTAGATTAATATTGCCTATAAAGAAACTGGTATATTTATTTTTCTTCCTGCCTCCATGCTTCTATTTTGAGCCTTAATGATTTACAATTCCATTTCTTTCCCAAAGAATATTTGCAAGGAATAAATCTCTTGAATCTATGCAAATCTCAGTGGGACACAAATGCATTTAAGTTTGGATACTTATAAATAAAAATTCTGTAATTTTGATATAATGTTGTTTCTATCCACAATAATATATAATTTCAGTGCTTTAAAGAAAAAAGGTTTATTTTCAGAAAGGTTTTTCTTTAAAACAAAAACAACCAAAATAGTTATTTTTATTTTTTTATGACTACATTATGATTTACATTAACAAGAAAGTTTTAAACTTTAGAAACTAACTTATAGAAGATGTTGTTTATGTCCCTACTATGTTGTTGAAAAGTTGATTTCTCTGCAATGAAAAGAAAATCAGCACTGTTTATATTCCTAATAAACTACAAAGCATTTCAGGTTAAGAAAATACACTGGTCAGAAGCTCACTGTGAAATACCATTATCTTTATACTACTTGCCAGGCTTTGCTAAGCTGTCAAATACTGCCCTCAGGTGGCATTAATGGCTCAATGCAAGATGCATTATACAGCGTAGTTAATCATGCTAACAAAAACCATGTTAAAACAAATAAAATCAAAACCTACCTTACTGCTGAAAGTTAATTTTCTATATCTGTATAATTATTTTAATTTTGAATCAAGATAAAAGAAAACAGTTATCATAATCTTGCTTTCTTTCTGTTATCTGTCCATAGAGGTTCCATATTTAAATCATGATTGGCTATCATGAAACCTTTATGCACATCTAAAAAAATCCCAGGAAAAAGAAAGTAATAAGTGTTTCAAGGGCATAACTTGCATTCTATACAAATGAATGCAAAACTAAAACGCCTAAGCATGTCTGGAAATGGCTTAAATAAAAACTGACTAAATCTACTTTGAGATTTAGGAAATAATTTCCTCTTCAATGATAGTTAACTATAATGTTGGTGCTGGTTGTAGACCTTGATTTTGATTGTGTTAGATGTCAAAGTAATTTTCTAGCAAGAAAAATATGAAACCAAATAAATCGTGAGTAAAAAATAAATAAACTCAATTAGATATAGTTGGTGCCCTTTTAAATACAAACTATAATAGAGTGTGGAGAACATAATAAACTTAATTTCAAGACTTGTGGTGTACCTTTCAGAAAAATATTTGATTAGGTAGCCTTTAAAGGTCATTAAAATTTTCCTGTATCCTCCTCTTTTCTATCTTGTTGTTCAGCAGCAAAGAGGTTTAACTAAATGCCTTATAAGGGAAATTAGTAATTTAAATAAACATTTTATGCTGGGAAAAATACAGCTGGGAAAAGGCGCATGCATAACCAAACAGAGAGAAAGCAGTGACCATCCCAAAGCTTTCTGATTGCTTATAGCTTGCTTCAGTTGCATTAAGCCAAACTGGTGCTGTCTTTCTCCTTTTGCGCTCTGCACACTGTTAGTGCTCACCTGCAGCTTTCCTTCCAAAATAGCCCATTACATGACTGTACAGATCCCTCAGTGGAGCCTCTGGTGGGATTCTGTTCTGCCTCTGTGGGGAAACATTTGCCTTCGGCTTCGAAAGAGCATGTACAACAGTTTTATAAACGCCACCCAGGGAGCCCTGTTGTAGTCCTGCCTCATGACTTGATGACCTAAGAGTACTACGACTACCTAACTGGTTACTTGCAATTCCTTCTTTTTGTAATGCATTGGTGGGAATCTCTGTGGATTCCTTCACTATTTTACTACATACTGATGCTGCACTAATTGTATCTAGAGGCCTGTATACACCAGGTTTTACTAGCTCTGTACCACTACTGGAGCTGGTATGGGTGTTGTTGGTACTGCTATTGCTACTACTACTAAAGCCACTGAGTTTCCGCAGTCTCATTTTCCAGGGTGCCTCTTTGTTTTCCAGAGGATTATAAAATTGAACCGACTCAGTAGATGGTCTAAAAGTAACATGAACACTATTTCGCTTTTTAGTAGCAATTTTCATAATTTTGGCTCTATGAGTTACTGTTTCGGACAAGCTCCTTTTAGTTGGAGAAAGCTTGCTAGTGTTTGTAACATGAGGCATTCTACGGTTAAGGGGTGCTTTTACTGTAGTTTTCTTGGCATGCACAACATGTGGAACAGTAACTTTTTCATTCATTTGCACACCCTTAAGCTTTTCAACTAGTGTTATATCTACACAGGCATCTAATTCTGTGGTTGTTTGTCTATACAGGGATTTCCTTTTTTCTTTATCACAAGGGATATCTAAACTAGGCTCTGGTGACTGTTTATCACTGTTTAGTTGTTCAGATTTTTCAGAAGTCTGTGTTCTCATAAAACTGTCTGACTGGTTAGGTGTCACGAAGACAGCTGAATTTGGCTCTTTTTGAAAATGTACGTCTTCAGGTGTCCCAACAAAAGAGGTGATATTTTCTGATATAATTTCCTGATCTATGTATTCTAATTTATCTAAGGATGATCTTTCATCCCTATTTACTGCAATAATTATTTCCTGAGAGGCTGCATCTTTACCTATCTCACTTTTACTATGATTTTCCTGGTTTTCCTTAAAATATTCTTTCAGAGAGGAAAGAAGATCGTCATCTCCTTCAAGGTCAATGTACTGGATTTGTTCAAAAGCTGAATCTGCAAGTTCTACTGGACCTATTAAATGACAAAGATGGTCATATATGCTATCACCAACTTCCAGAGAAGACTCCCTGCTATGAGTATCAGTGATGTGGCTTTCAGTGGATCTAGTTATTGAAGAAGACTCTGTGGAACTCTGCAAGCTTGGTGCATGACGAGATGAACTGTCAATGACAGGAACTGCACCTTTGGCTCGTTCAACAGTGAATGGTTCCAAGATGTCAGAAGTGCTGCTACTTCGAGGCAATGGCTGCTCCTCATTCAAAGTACCAAAAACTTCATTTCCAGTGTCTTCACTTTGTGAAAAATGTCGAACTCTAGTTGAGCGGGGAAGTATTTGAGCATCATCAATATCTGTAAAAGAGAAAAATTATACAGAGTAGAAACTATATGAATTTAAAAAATAAGTATTAATTTCAACCACACCCTAAGCATATGCTTTAAAATAAAAAAATTCTGAGTTTTTTTTGTAAGTTCATGAAAGAAAATCAATTAGAAATATAAATCTGTTTTTAAAAAAATGATGGGCAGAAGCCAATATAGCATGTAGTATCAATGAATTAGAAAACTACCAAAACACATTTTAAAATGTTATCATGCATAGAAACAGTGAGGTGACAAAACATTTGGAAGTGCAGTTAAAGATAGAGCTGTGCCAATAAATCAAGCAATTTGAATTTGTTGTTCAATTTTTCCTACTTATTTAAACTCCAAGCAGAAAAAAAAATCTAAACACATGAAGCTGATCTAAATATCCCCTTGTAAAGTCTCATGGATTCTCACTCCCTGCTTCCTTCCTAAGCAGGCAAGAAGCACAATCTTTTCTTCAAATCTTGCCTATCTGTTTGATCACATATTAGAAATGGAAATCTCTACCCTCTTCCTAAAGGTCTCTTTGTCACGAAACTACTTGTTCTGTCAAGGTGTTTTATTTTATTACAGTATTAAAATCTATTCATTGCCATCAAATAGTCAATACATTATAAAAAAAATTAATTGTACTTCTGTTTTTGGCAAAAACACCATTTAAATCTGCTAGGAAGAAACCTTACCCGCCTATTACTGGCCCTTCCCATTCAACAACCATCAAATTCTAAAAACTCTATCTATGCTTTCCTACATCTCTTTTTAAGAACCACAGAGTTTGGAGTCAAAATGGACATTTAGAGATGATCTAATTTAACTCTCTTACAAATGAGGAAATTGACACCTAGAAAGGTTCAGCTACTTTCTCAAATTTATAACCATGAAATTTGAGAAGCAGGCTGTGTTCCATGTAACTGCAATTTTTCACTGCCTTAAGTGCTAAGTATATGGTAAATCCTAAAAAATATTTATGAATTTGAAAATCCTAAGATAAAATGCAAATTTAATTGTTCAGATACATACAAATTCTTAAAGAAAAATTTTAGAAGTAAAACACAATGTCTATGAATCCATTGTGGTCTTTAAGTTACCTAGAAATTATAAAAAATTTGTCTTCAGAAGGCAGTAAAACATAATGAATAAAGAACAAAGAGTTGAGAAGTCTCTACTTATGTTGCTACTTATTAGGCTTGTAAAACAAAAGTTAAAAGTAACAGAACTATAACAGAAGAATCAAAATGAGAAAATTTAGATCCGGAGTAAAGCACTGGTTTGTCTAAGGTCACAAAGTAATTTACTGATGGTGTTAGATCTAGAATTCAGGTTTTCATACTCTACACTTTGACACCAGTTTCCTCATTGATAAAATGGGGATAGTGATTTAAAGTATTTTCAGGATCCATGTTATAAATGAAAGGAGGCTGGTCATGATATCATTAATATCACCCTCTTTGTACAAGGTCCAAAAGGATTTACTTTACACTAAATTCAACTCAATGGAGGTTTATATTATACCAAAATTCTAGTATTTCCCTGAAGATGTATGTGTAGGCTCCCAAATGGGTCAAATATATAGTATCTGGAATTGAAACAATTAAATTTTTTTTGTCCTTAAGCTGAGGGGAATATAACGACATTGGCTTTCTTCCTCAGGCACTCCAATCAGAAATTTTTCTAAATGAAAAAGAAAACATTTCCTCACAAAGTTGACATTTATGCATTTATACTCATTAAGTATTTGCGTTTGCAGCAGATAACACACACATATTTGTGCGCCTTGACAAAGGTAAATATTCTGATTATATCTCCTGTAATAGATTATAAGAACCTCTGCCCTGAGGACAGATTACATTCAGCATGCACTCCACGATTCTTCCCACAAAATATTCTAAAGCACTCAGCAAAGGATAAAGACTACATAGCTTTTCTATAAAAATTTTAAAGAATTTTATAGTTGGGATTTTATTTTATTAAAGTTCAAAATCAAGATTTCAAAGCACTAAAATCTAATGTTATGAGATGACCAAATACATGAACTTCAGAAAAAAGTAGAATATTAGTTATAATTTTTAGTTTCCTTTGTTAAAATTTCATAATTTTTCCATTCTAAAAAAGCCAGGAAAGATTACTATGAAGTTCTGCTTTTAGGAATTTCTTCCCAAACCCAGCCATCACTTTGTGTATTAGAAAACCATTATTTTTGCCTAAGTGATTTTTTCCTAAAATTTTATAACCACATATGAATATCTAAAACTTCTGTGCAAGTTTAAGAGTTTAAAAGCTTTAAAAAAAATGGAACTATTTTTCTACCAATAATGTGGTTATGAAGAATTTAAACAAATTTGCATTTAAAGTCTTAAGCTTTAAATATAGTTCTTAAGTGGGCACATGAAAATATTCGTTATATAAAATCAAGGAAGAAAATAATTGCTGATAGGAAACTAATGTCAGCACTTGAGTAAAACATAATTGACGTTAACAAGCTTTAAATTTAGTTAAGCAAATAACCTGGAAATTCATTGAGGAAAAAAAGACTAAATAATAGCTAAATCATACAGTGTTTTTCTACCTGCTAACATTGTTCTAAGCACCTTACATACACAACTCATTTAACCCTCACAACAACCCCATGAAATAGGTGTTATTATTCTTATTTTATAGATAAAGAAAACTGTTTTAGGTGACTGGCATGAGTTTACACAGCTAAAAGTGAAGAGTTGTGATATGAAGTAAGGCAAAAATTACACCATATACTCTTAATCTTGAGTAATGTATGTTATGTATTCATGAAATAATTTAATTTTTTAAATAAAAAGTTTACAAAAATTAATTGTATACTAAGAAACCATAAAGCAGCATAGTGATTTATCTCTATAAATCTTTCTCTAAGAAATCAAAACCTAGCCCAAACAAATATTAGTAAATTATATAGAGGAAAACAACTGAAAAAGTTTGTATTGTATTGCTAAAAATAATGGTGGCATCAGGTTTAAATAAAAATGTCCTTCAAAACAATTTAATTATTCTGTTTATATTTTAACTTGGAAAACACAAGCCTTTAAATTAAATTATTTTAATTTAAAGTATTAGAAACCATTTAATGAGCAAAACAAGAAAAACATGTTAAACAAATAAAAAAAAACCACATTTTCAAAAAATGCCTCTTGTGGAGCCTACAAACCTACAGAAACATCAAGCTTTATCTCTGTGTTTTCTTACTAATGTTTAGCATTAGAGGGTTGGAAATTACTTCCGGATAAAAAATAGTTTATTTTCAATATTCTATTTCAAAGAAAAGTTTCCTTTGCTAGTTTGAAAAGTAAGATGTACATCAAAGTATAACATCAGCTTGTAATGTGTAAGAAAAAAATTCATCTTTCACTAGAATTTAAGTTTCTTGAGGATTTCTGTCCTGTTCATCACAATATCCCCATTGCTTCAAAGACTACTTGTCACATAGTACGGGCTTAACAAATACTGGTAGAAAAAAAAACCATGTCTTTTATATAAAAAATGAGTAGCTCTAAATAGTAAAAATCGAGAGTTCTTTAGGAAAAACCTCTTAAGTTACAATACTAACATACACTAGCAAATTTAATAATTTCTGAAATGATTTACAGAATACCAAGGGCCAAAATCTTTCTTACCAAAATTAAATTCTTTTCTTGGTCAAGCACATATGTTAGCTCTCAGTAATAACATTTTCATGGCTCTTGAATTCATAAAATCATTTAAATTAATTTACATAGGAACTGATGTCATTTTGAAACAAGTTTTTTTTTGTTAATTACCTAAAGGAAACTGTCATTTCCTTTAGACAATTTTATACGTTTTTGCCTATTTGAGTAACAATGGCAATGTACCTTCAAGGTAAGAACCTTACAGAGCAACTATGTTTGAAATTTTATCATTAACAGAGGCTGGTCAAAACTCTATGGCTTTTCAAGACTAGATTTTAATTAGTAGGTAATTGAAAGCAGTATCTACATTACTGAAATCACATGAAAAGACTTCAAAGCAACAAACCAAGCTCCAATAAATAATTTTCATTTTAAAACATTAAAATTTAGCCCACTAAACTATCTTCTCTTTTATCCTTCTAATATTGTTTTCCTGACTTTTAAACTCTGTACATAGACAAATGACCAATATATTTTTTAGGTTAAGAAAATTATAGTGTTATATAATGCCATGTTTAAGTTAGCTTCTAATTTTTGAGATGTTCTTTTAAAAAAATTAAATTATTTTATTTCAGCCAAAAAAAAAAAAACACCAACCAAGTGAAATTATGCTATTACAGGTGGGAAAGCTGTAAAATATTAAGCTACATATTGATGAAAGAAATTCCTTGATTGTATAAAGGGCCTACTTGTTTGATTAGACATGGAAATTCTCCTGATAAGGCAGAATTTAGGAATAGGATAGGGGCATCTTCTTTCTCCCGATAGAATACAGAAGAACAAATATCAAAATATTTTGCTCTACAGAGCTCAATTCAAATAATAAAGCATTGTTAAATTAATCAAAAGAAATCAGCCCCAAAACATTAGCAGCCTACAAGATGTGGCCCAGACTAGAGTCTAACAGCAACAAAAATGGCAAACAAATCACTAGTTTTGAGAACTGGTTGAAAGAAAGTGGGTCTGTAAGTTTAATTTCAGAGTGACAAAACCATAGTACTTGATTAGAAAATAATAAATAAGAAACAGTTGCAGAAGTATACACAAAGTCAGTTGCCCACCACGCTTATTTTCTTTTATATCCCTTCTTTCATTAAGGCATTGTTTTTGGCAGTAAAAGCTAATTTACTTAAGAATGATGATTAAGATTTCTGGCTTCTCTCTAATCCATTTATCAGGAAAATAAAGACTGCTAGGCTGGGCTACCGAATGTGTAAAATTACATATCTAAGTGCTGTAATTCTCAATGGCCAATGGAGGAGAGGCCAGGGAGAGTACGCTTACCCAGACACCAGAATTAGTAGAGTTGTAAAAAATGATGTTAGATGTGTGTGCAACCCCCAGCATATTGTATCAAAATCTGAGGCAAGGGCCTGAAAAAATATAGTTTTCAACTGTTATAGTGAATCTGATGTTAAGAAACAGTGTCACTGACATAGTGTCAATATCATTGAACTGGTCCCCACAGCTTAAGAAAAACACGTTAAGGATATTCAGCTATTCAACTAGTTTAGCACATAGCTGTATATAAAGCTATAACATAGCATCACTTTCACAACAATGTAGGTAGAATGGACATCTAACTAAGCATATTGGAGAAGAAAAAGGGCTGGACAAAATAGGCTACTTCAAACCTGATGATCCATTCTTAGAGAGTTCAGTATACTAAATAAAAAAGGAATTAAAAGGAATTTCCTTTTACCCTCAAAATTATTCGAGAGCATCAGATACTTTTCTGACAAATTCTACTTCTAACCAAAAGCTAGAGTGATTGCCTATGTGCAGTTTCATTGTGGTTTTTTTTTGTTGCTGTTGTTGCTGGGTTGTTTTTTTGTTTTTGTTTTGGAGAAGTAGGTACAGAAACCTCAACTACTGATACTGGAGATACACCCAGGAAATATTTTATTATGACTTCATTTAAGCCTTCTCACATGAGGGAGAGATATAAAACCATGAAAAACATTTATTTTTTCCTTTATACAGTTCACTAACCTTATTAATTCTCTCTGTATATCAACTAAAGTAAAATTTACCCAAACCTTGGAAAAAACATAAGCAATTAAATACTTTGGTTGAGAATCTAATACTTTGGAGATTTTCATTTTTTAATTTAGCACTATTTTTATAAATCTCTACTTATATAACTCCTTTCACTCTCTTCCCTGTCCCCACCTCCCACTCTCTCTCTCAATGTACCTAACACTTAAAAGGCAAACTCCAGGCCTTCTGTTTGCCTCCAAGAACCACAAGGGCAATAACTAATCCAATAATTCAGATTTCTACAATGTAAACTGGTATAAGAAAAATTCTGTACAATTTTCATACTACTAATTTTTTAAATTATGAGGTTAGTTCTATGTTTTCCAAATTTCTCTCTGGATTCTGAATGCTACATGATATCAGTATGTGTATCTGGAAAGGTGCTCTATACTTAAATAAGCTTGAGAAATATTGTATTAAACAGTTTTGTTTTTGTCTTTTTAACAGGACTTCTGAAGGCCTTTAATACATTGATGTACACTATGGATCTTAATATTTTCCTCTATACACCTATTTACAGCTCCTGCAAAGTACACTATATTTATACATCAGCTTATAAAATGACTTCATTCACAACTCAGTTCTCAGGAAAGGAGAGGTTTTGCTGCTGTTTTGAAATAAGCTCCCTGCCTCTATTAAGTGCTAAGAATAAAATAATTTTAAATTCAAAATAACTAACTCTAATTTTTATATTTTATATGTACACGTGCAGAAAAAACTGGCAGTAAAAGGATTTTATCAATAAATTAGCATTGGTTTTGGAAGATTATCATACTTTTTCATATACTTTCCCATATAATCCATGCTTTCTAAAATAAATATTTATTGTTTTGATAATGAGATATAAAGTTTCTTTTGCTTTAGTGACTGATGTCTCAACATTATCTAAATCTTTAAATTTATCACTGAAGGCATTTTACCACAAGTAGGGAAAACAAAAAATAAAACTGTCATTTAAAAAATTTATTTTAAACATTCTTCATAAATGTTTAAATCACAAAAAAAAGGTAATTTTTTTGAATTATGTATTTATGGCAAAGCAAGAATTCTAAAACAGGAACTTCTCTCATCTGGCTAAGGCACTACTTTAAAACATTTCAAAGGAAATAGCCTTATCTTTGTTTATTTTAGCTTTTAAAAAATATTTTAGCACTTAGTTATTTGCCAGAGTATTATTTAAGGTACAGACAAGAAATTTTGTAAAGTACTTAAGATTCTGAGAAAAAATAAATCTTTCTTTTTTTTTTCCTTTTTGTCTTTTTTCGTGACCGGCAACGGATCGCAACCCTCAGTGTCGCGCCCGTACCGGACCGGGACCGGCAACGGGATTGCAACCCTCGGTGTTGCTCCCGCACCGTGCTCAGCCAGTGAGCACCGCGCTCAGCCAGTGAGCGGCCGGTCTGTATGTGGGATCCGAACCCTTGGCGGGAGCGCTGCCGCGCTCCCAAGTGGCGCACTGTAGCAGTGTGCCACCGGGCCGGCCCAAAAAATAAATCTTTCTGACAGCTTTTCAACAGAGTAGTAGAATATCTGATCCAACCAAACTTTGAAGAATTAGCAGCCAAAACTCATTTTAATTTTTTAAAACATGTCAAAATGGTTTGCATGAAATGCTTTAAGTATATATTTTTTAAAAAGCTTGAAGCAAAAAATGTATCTAAGAGAAATTTACAACAAACTGGGAGTTTCTTTTAGCTGTATCTAATTTAGTTATAAGAAGAGAAACATTGTTTTGTTTGCCAATTTAAGTACCTAAATTGTAATTTGATGTAAGTAACCAAAATCTGTGCTACTTACCTAGGAAAGTACAGTGTTTCAATGAAACACTAAAGAGACAAAATAGCCTAATTCTTCACTGGTAGCTAAATATTGTATGTAACAAAAATACATGCCATTTTCTCCCATCTATTAAAATTTATATTAGTCCACCTACATATTTTCTAATCTACCACTTTTTTGCACTGATAGCTTAAAATATTCAGGTTGTCTAATTTTACTGGTGTAAAATATATTCATTCATAGATCAAATACTTATTGAGCATCCTGGTTTAGATTGAGACCAAATTTTCTATTTTATTATTGTCATGAATTAACTGCAAAATCAACTACCAATTTCATTATAAACTATTTCTAATTAATTGTATTACAGTCTAAAAATACGTGAACACCTCTCGAAAACGTCATAAAGAATATTCTGAAGTAACTGTTTCCCAGTCAAGGTATCCTAAACTAGAAAACATATAACATCCAACAATTCAATATTTTATTTTTTCATTTGGAGAGCAGCAAATACTAAGGTTTTTCACCTACAATATTTCCAAAGAATACCAAACACAAGACATATGTAGATATGCCTCTGTATCTACATATACACAACTCTCAATTATTTTACTCACGTTGTTTTGGAAGAAATCTCTGATCTTAATGGGATTAGGGATAGTGAAAGGGACTTCGCCTGCCATATCATTATTATAAATAAAAATGTACCTTCCCTCACATAAGCCTACAGTCCATTAGAAACTGACGGGGTAGGGAGATAGGTTTTCAAAAAAAAAGGAACCCAGAAAAAATGGCCAATGTCAGAGAAGCATTCCTAACTCACAGGAAAGTACCCAGGAATGTACAAGTTTCTTTGAGCTAGCACATTTAGCACATTTTCCACAGTAACTGTACCCACAGGTTTGCTTCTGTCTTAAAGATAAGACACTGTATGATTTTATTCATACAAAGAAAAACAAAAATTTTTTTGGCACCTGGCCAGTACAGGGATCCAAACAAACTTTTGACCTTGGTGTTATAAACACTGTACCCTAACCAACAAAGCTAACTGTCCAGCCCCTATTTTTTTTTTTTTTTAAAGATAAAACTAACCTATGGTGATGGAAATCAAAAAGTGATTATTGTGTAGTGTGGGGGGAGTGGGTGGTTACTTACTCAAAAGAGTCACTAGTGAACTTTTATGGTAATGGAAACATTCTATACTTTGTTTGGGATGACAGTTAAAGGGGTATGTACAATTTTCAAAACTTATTGGACTGAATCCAAGATCTATACATTTTACTATATGTTAATTAAACCTTAATAAAAAACAGATCATCCCAGTACTGGGGATCAAGGACTTGAGTCAGAATTGGAAAACTGAGCAGATTTCAAAGCTCTCTGGAAATCACAGTTTCACAGAATAGTTTGAAAATGAGTCTTTAGCCTCCTACATACTATTATATCTGATATAAAGATTTATTCCAAAAATTTTTAGATAGTGTACTTTTCCCAATTATTGATTGCTCTTACTTAGTTCCATTACTATAGATGATAGAGAATAAACTATTTAAGATTTACCATATCATTAGTCAAAACAATGGGAAATTAAAAGTCAAAGCTCTGATTATCTTCAGTCATCTCTTGTGAGACATCTATGATATAAATAGACATTACTACTTCTTTTAACCACCTGAAAGGAAGAAAAATATCAAACATAAGCAAAAAATTGGCCATTTACAACCCAAAACATTGGACATTGGCACAGCACTAAACTTAGCACTTCCAGAATGAACTGCAAGTATAGCATTAGAGTTCAAATAACTCAAAATGCTGATTTCCAATCACTTTCCCAGTTTCCCACACCTCCCCCCAAAGAAATTAACTTTGAAGAGTTTATTTGATTAAGCAAAATTTGAAAGCAGAGAATTAAAAAGTGAAAAGGTGGTGCAGAAATTAGCAGAGGTGGCACTACCTGAAAGCTCATCAGAAAGGGGAGTGAGAACAATATCAGGCAAGAAGGGTTTGGAAGTATGGATCAGAACAGGAGCACTTTTAGCACTGCGTATATAGGCCGATGGCAGAGCACATTCACCAATGGATCGGCTTCTCATGGCTTTAAAAAAAGGAAAAGAAAGAAGTGGGGAAGGAAAAAAGAAGAGTGACTATAATGAAAGCCTTGTGTCACAGAAAAAGCAGCAACAGAGAAAACTAAAAGATACAAGGAAGAAAATTTTAAATTAAAACATTTCAGCACGGCTAATACTGGCAAGCTGTAAGAAAAGAATTCCGAGAACACACACAACATTTTGAATGTAAATTTTTTGGTGTAAAGCAGGAAAATTCTTTTTTTTATAATTAGCAATTACAATGGGAAAGCATTAAAAAACAGCAAACACTTTAATTAGCACTATGTTCTCAAAACCAAGGATTGAGAAATTCATTGAAAGGAAACATTGAAAAGAACTCAATATTATTAGTTCAAAGAAAATTTTGGTACCATATTTGGGCATTTCTCTAGGCAATTTAGAGCCATTCTTAATGAAGCTGAATTCTAAAACAAACCATTCCTACTTTCATACTCTTCCCCAAATAAAGTTTCCAAGTCACTCACAGGGCTTTCTTAGAAATTTTTATGTAATTCATAATCAGAAGGATTTAAATATATGGTTAGTGTTTGTTCTGGTAGGAGAATACTTAATCAAATCAGTATCTCTTATTTAGAGTAAACTGCAATAGTATCATTTAAAATTTTTAAGTAGAAACATTTATTGAAAACAGAATTTGTAATCAGCATAAGGAATCAGGTTCTTGAGAAAAATAAACAGTTTTGTGCTTATTCAAATCATTAACATAAAAACTTAAAAGTTTATGTTTTAAAGATAAAAAACTTTAAACAGGACTGCTTTTAAAAAATTGCATGCGTAGTTGCATTTGAAAGTGCACAAAATTAAAGACAAATTTTAGCTCACTTAAAAATAAATTAATCAAGTTTATACTTCCTTGAGTTTAACTTTTAATTTAGAGATTCTTTATTAAATGAAATTATACTTGTATATATTGTTATGTACGAATACAAGACAAACAATACTGCATAATATCTAATGTAATAGTGATGTTGGGAAAAAAATTTTGAGTATTAAAATCAATTCAAAATCCTGGGTTTTCATGACTACTGGAAACACTTGGTACCCTGAAGCCTTAATTCCTTACCCTGTCACACAAGGCCTTAGAACCTGGCTACAGTCTACCACTCACTGAAGTTTCATCATCTTCTACTATCCTCCCATGCTGCTGATACACAGAATTTTATACTGTTCCTTAAAAATTTCATGCTCTTTCATCATAACATCATGGCTTTGTGTGTTGCTAATGTCCTTGATCTCCTTTTCTTCCTGACAAACACCTTCATACTTGAAATATCATTTCATCTAAGAAGCTTTTCTGATTCTCCTGTACAACTACTGGCAACATAGCAGTAAACAAAAACAAACAAGAATTCCTGATTTTGTAAAGCTTACAATCTATTTTTAGTGGACTGTATGTTTTTATGTCAGCCTCCCCAACTTTTCAAATCTAAGAACCATATACCTCTTATCTTTGAATCCCTAGTGCCAGGTACATATCTACTCAATAAATCTTTACTGAACATCTATATTTGGGCAGGAATCCAACACAATCATTAAAAAAAACACAAAACATGTTTCAGACTGTGAAGATATATAGAGAAGAAAATGAAAACTAACTGAACCAAAAACTAAATGTATTTCATGGTTTATAACTGGAAAAAGATAATCATGAATTTTCCAAAAAATTTTATGAATATTGGCAAAATGAAGAATTCTTTAAGAGTAGTGTATAGGTAAATTTGTGCAGCAAAATGTGAAAGGTTGGAATATGTTAAGATAATGGCAACAATTTGCCTTCAGTGTGTGGCTTGCCATGTTATACATTAAAGATAAGTGTATCTTAAAATTGAACTTATATACAAAATGCCAGGATGCCAGGATCTGGCCCTATTTGAGTTTTCCTACTAGCTGCTGGTTCTTACAAAAGTGACCAACGATTTTATAACCCAATTTGAAATAAAAGTTATGTTGACTTCAAGATAATAACTCTTTAAAAGTTGTTAGAGCAAAGACAAAATACACAGGCAAAACTTAACGTACCATTTACACAGAAGGTAAAATACCTTCTGTAGTTATAACTGCATATGACTTTTAAAGATATTTTTTAAAAAACTGAATTAAATCAAGTTTTAGATTCCACTTAAATTATAAATTTTTAATTTTTTTTCCTTGGGGATAATTTCTTGTAGATAACAATTTCTTCTGCTCCTTTTTTCCTACAACCTATCTGAAGGAACACCTTAAGCATTTCCCTTGGAACTTTTTCTGTATTTGCAATGCCATAAGTTTGTGTTATGATCTGGAATGAATTCTTCAAAAATGTACTCCTCCTTTTGTTACAAAACTGTGGATCTTAACGCATACCTGGAAGTCCATCAAGTGCCTCACAGTTGTGCAATATTCACCATAGAAAATTATTTACAATGAATTAGCTAAGGCAACGAATACTGAGATATTTTGGGATTTACTAATCTAAACTCTTAGGTCAAAAATCTCTGTATAGCTACTGACATTCTTTTATTAATGCATACATTCCTAAATCACATGCATTGTTGACCTTAAATCTGTAATACGCTTTATGTACATAAAAGGGCAGCATGGAAAATATACCATCAGAGAGTAAAAACAGATTTTCAAACTCATGAGCATGCCAGTTCTTGAAGGATTCCTATCTTTGCTCCTCTCAAAAAAATAAAACAAAACAAACAAAAAAGAAAAATAAATGAGCTCCACATAAATTCACCTTGGGCCATACATACTATTCAAAAACTGTAGACTTCACTTCATAGTTCCCATACAGCATAAGAAATTCATGGACAGCAAATATGACAGATTACTAAAAGCACATAAATATACAAAACAAACATGAGGAAGGCAACTCTGGCATTTTCTTTTTTCCAAAATATTACACACACTTCTCCCTACTTATAACGAAGTACAATTCACTTTATGTATACATTCCTATCTATTGTCAAAAATAACTTTTGAAGTCCTAAAATTTAGGTCCATTATTATAATAAACTAAGCAAAAATCTGAAAACAAAAGCAGTGATATATTTGCTCCAAAAGTTGGATACCAGTTCCTAAATCATAACTGCAAACAAGCTACATTGCTTCTCATGAATACGTTCTTAAATAACTCCTATATTCAATGCAACCTCTTTTAATATTTGTGGGCCCACACAAAACCTTAGATATGCTCTCCAAACAAATTTTAAAAATTAAATTCTTAAATTAAGTTAAATATTAATAACAGAATTTCTGTTAATAAATCTATACTGAGTATTTGGGGATAAAAGGACTGTCATGTTAAATACTTCTTAAATACAGGCACGTTGCCCTTATTAAATAAAAAATAATTGTTAAATCCTCTTACAATTTCTATCTGAAAATTCTAAAAAGCAACCAGTAAAATAAGTCTGGATATTATATGACAAAATTATTACTTTACAAATGTTAACATACACTAAATACTAGCATCGCATAAATTATAAGGTCACTAGTATAAACAAAGCTGTTTAGGTTAGTCTGAAAAAGTCACACATTCTACCACTCTATTGGGTAATTCAAAGTCATGAGAAAGAATATCACAATTTTAACAAGAAAGGAACCAGGTTTATTACTAAAGGGAATACTGTGTAAAAGAGAAATATAAATTAAAGTCAGAAATATTATTAATATGATTTATTTTTCTGAATGCAAGTCATAAAATAATTAAAAGAGTTGGACAATGATACAAACTTTAAAAACTAAAATTATCACAGGTAAATCTGTGGTTATTTCAAATGTCTAAACTAGTTTCTGTTCCAAAAGAATATGTACATTTTTAAAAGAATACACATTTTTGTAAAAGCAGTTTTAGGTTTACAGAAAAATTAAGTGGCAAGAACACAGAGTTCCCACATACCCTTTACCGCTCCCCACCAGTTTCCATGATTATACACATCTTGAATGGCATGGTATATTTGCTACAATTACTGAGCAAATGTTGATACAGTACCGTTAACTAAAGTCCACAGTTTTATTACAACAGAGGATCACTCTTTCTTTTGTACATCTTATGGGTCTTGACAAATGTGTAATGACACATATGCATCATTACAGTATCATACAGAATAGTTTATGCCTCTAAATATTCTCCATGCTCCACTTACTCATCCTTCCTCACCCCTACCCCCACCCCTAGCCCCTGGCAACCAGTGATCTTTTTACTGTTCCCATAGTTTTTACCTTTCCAGAATGTCATATAATTAGAATCATAAAGTATGTAGCCATTTCAATTAGTTTCTTTTACTCAGCAATATCCATTCAGTGTTCCTTCATATTTTTTCACAGACTGATAACTCATTTCTTTTTATCACTGAATAAAATTCCATCGTGTAGATGTACCACAGTTTGTCCATTTATCTAACGAAGGACATCTTGGCAATTATGAATAAAGCTGCTATAAATTATGTGCAGATGTTTTTGAGAACATATTTTCAACTCATCTAGGTAAATACCAAGGAGAGTTGTGGCCAGATCCTATGGTAAGAATATGTTTTGTTTTGAAAAAAACTACATGTCTTCCAAAGTGACCAATGAGAGTTCCTCTTGCTACATATCCTTGCCATTATTTGGTGGTGTCAGTGTCTCATTTTAATATGCAATTCCCTAATGACATAATGTTGTGCATCTTTTCATATTCTTATTTGCCACCTATATATTTTCTGTGGTGAGGTGTCTGTTCAGATCTTTTGCTCACTTTTCAATGGTGTTGTTTTCTTCCTGTTGAGTTTTAAGAATTTTTTCGTATATTTAGGAACCAGTCCTTTCAGATAAGTGTTTTGCAGAGGTCTTCTCCCAGTCTGTGGCTTGTCCTTTCATTCTCTTAATCTTTGCCTTTGGCAAAGCAGAAGTTTTTCGTTTTAATCAAGTCCAACTCAGCAATTTTTTCCCTTTCATGGATTCTATTTTTGGTGTATCTTAAAACTATTGCCAAACCCAAGGTGTCCTAGGTTTTCTTCTATGTTATCTTTCTGGTGTTTTATACTTTGGTGTTTTACACTTAGGTCTGTGATACATTTTGAGCTGATTTTTTGTGAAAGGTGTAAGGACTGTGTCTAGATTTTTTTTTTTTTTTTTAAATGTGGATGTAGCACCATCTGTTGAAAAGACCCTCCTTTTGCCATTGAATAGCCTTTGTTCTTTTGTCAAATATCAGTGGACCCTAGTTATGTGGGTCTATTTCTGGAATCTCTATTTTGTTCTATTGATCCACTTGTCTTTTCTCTTACCCATACCAACCTGACTTGATTACTGTACCTTTACAGTTATGTTCGGAAGTCAGGTTCTGTCACTCTTCTAAATTCATTCTTCTTCAATATGTGTTGACTATTCTGGGTCGTCTGTCTTTCTACACAAACTTTAGAATCAATTTGTTGATATCCACAAAATAGAATAAAAATTTGGCATGGTGTTGAATCTATAGATCAAGTTGGGAAGAACTGATATCTCGCCAATATTGAGTTTTTTAATCCATGTACACAGAATATCTCTCCATTTATTTAGTTTGTCTTTGATTTTTTTTCATCAGAAGTTTTCCTCATATAGATCTTCTACATATTGTATTTATATCTAATTGTTCTGGAGATCTTTGGTGCTAGTGTAAATGATGCTGTGCTTTTAATTTCAAATTTCAATTGGTCATTGCTGATATTTAGGAAGCAAATGACTTCTGTATATTAATCCAATATCCTGCAACCTTGCTATAATTGCTTTTTAGTTCTTGGAGGTTTTTTCAGATTCTCTACATAAATAATCATGTCATTTACAAAGATAGTTCATTTATTCCTTCCCAATCTGTACACCTTTTATCTTACTGCATTAAGGACACTAAATAGGAATAGTGAGAGTGAACATCCTTGCCTTGTTGCTGATGTTAGCAGAAAAGAATTTAGTTTCTCACCATTAAGCATGATGTGAAAGAGGTTTTTTACAGATTTATCAAGTTGAGGAAGTTCTCTATTGTTACGTTTGCTTAGAGTTTTTATCTTGAATGGATGTTGGATTTTGACAAATGCTTTTTTGGCATGTACTGATCTGATCATATGGTTTTTCTTCTTTTGCCTGTTGAGATGGATTGCATTAGGATAATTCTGGCCTCATAGAAAGAATTAGGAAGTATTCCATCTACTTTTACTTTTTGGGAGAAATTGTAAAGAATTGTTCATTTCTTCTTTATATGTTTGGTAGAATTCACAGTGAACCCATCTGGGCCTGATGCTTCATGTTTTGGAAGGTTATCAGTTATTGGCTCAATTTCATTAATAGACATTAATAGATAATATCTATTGAGATTATATATTATTTCTCCTCGCATGAGTTTTGGTAGATTGTATCTTTCATGTAATTGGTCCATTTTATCTAGGTTATCAAACTTATAGTCACAGTTATTCATAAAATTCCTTTATTATCTTTTTAATGTTTATGGTATCAGTAGTAATGGCTCCCCTTTCATTTCTGATATTGATAGTTGGTAACTTCTCTCTTTTTTCTTAGTTAACTTAGCTAGAGGTTTACTGGTTTTGTTGATCTTTTCAAAGAACCAGCTTTTAGTTTTGTTTTTTCTCTAGTCATTTTCTGTTTTCAACTTTACTGATTTCTGTTTTAATTCTTATTTCTTTTCTTCTGTTTAGTTTGGATTTAACTTGCTCTTTTTTTCTTTTATCTAGTTTCCTAAGGTGGTAGCTTAGATTATTAATTCTAGATCTTTCTTCATTTGTAATATATGCTTTCAATGCTATGAATTTCTCTCTAAGCACTGCTTTTGCTGTATCCCACAAATTTTGATAAGTTGCATTTTCATTTTCATTTAGTTAAAAATACTCCAAAGTTTCTCCTGAAATTTTCTCTTTGACCCATGTGTGAGAAACTAGATTCTTTTCTGCTAATTTCCAATTACTTTGGAGTTTTCCAACTACCTGTTATTGATTTCTAGTTAAATCCAGGGGGTCAGAGTATATTTTGTATGGTTTCTATTCCTTTGAATTTGTTAAGGGATATCTTATGAGCCAGAATGTGGTTTCCCTTGCTGGATATTCCATTTGCACTTGAAAAGAACGCGTAATCTGTTACTGTTAGATGAAGCAATCCACAGAAGTCAATTGGGTCCAGTTGACTGATGGTGCTATTCAATTCAACTATGTCCTCACTGATTTTTCTTTTTTCTTTTAAAGATGACCAGTAAGGGGATCTCAACCCTTGGCTTGGTGTTGTCAGCACCACGCTCCGCCAGTGAGCAAACTGGCCATCCCTATATAGGATCCGAACCTGTGGCCTTGGTGTTATCAGCACCGCACTCTACCGAGTGAGCCACGGGCCAGCCTAGAGCAAACAATTTTTACTGGTTATCCCAATATTTAAAAATAGTAAATCTGTATATTTTAAGTGGATTTCTTGTAGACAACATGTAAATGTACTCCAAAAAGTTCATGGAAAGACTCATATTATCTTCTAATTCTATTTTTCCACAATCTCTGAAGTACCCTCATATAGCTGAGTCTTGCTCTTTTTATCCATTAAGATAGTCTCTCTTAATTGGTGTATTTAGACCACTGATGTTTACAGTGATTATTGATATAGCTATATTGACATTATAACACATTTGCTATTGTTTTCTATTCACTGCCCTTGCTCTTTATTTTTTTTATATTCCACCCTTTTCTGCCTTCTCTGGTTTTAATTGTGCATTTCATATAATTCTTTTTTTCCTTCTCTCATAGCATATAAATTATATTACTTTTTAAAAAACCTTTCTTAGTGCTTACACCTCAGTATGCAATATAAATTTATAACTAATCCAAGTCTTTTTTCAAATAGCACTGTACCACTTCTCAGGTATTGCAAGTAATTTACAAGAGTGTATTCCTAATTCCTTCTTCCCATCCCTTATTATACTGCTGTCAGTCATTATACTTACACCTACGTTATAATCACCTAATAGACAGTGTTTTTTGGTTTGTTAAGTCATTAGCTGTTAAGATTAAGAAAAATAAAAGATTTTATTTTACCTTAATTCATTCATTCTCTAACATTCTTCCTTTATTTATGTAGATCCAAGTTTCTGTCCTTTATTACTTTCATTCCTAATAATTTCCTAATAATTTCTTCTAACATTTCTTGCAAGGCAAGTGTTCTGTGACAAATTCCCTCAATCACTGTCTAAGAATGTCTTTATTTCTTCTTCACCTTTGAAGGATAATTTTGCTGGCAACAGAATTTTAGTTTGGTAGACTTTTTTCCTCTTACCACTTTAGTAAATGAAGTATAACAGGCTGGAAAGTAAAGAATAAAGGAGAATGGAATAAAGTGAGACTGGAAAGGTGGGTAGGGGTCAAATCCTGAAGAGCCTTATAAACCATGTTGAGATTTTTCAATTTTAACCCAAGAGCAAAAAAAGTCACTAAAAGATGTAAACAAAGAAGTTACATCCATCAGATTTTTCTTTTCTTTTTTCTTTTTTTTTTTTAGCATCCATAATTATGGGGTTTCACTGTATTTATGCAGTCTTTGAATCTAAAGAGCACTTAATATATTTCAGATTGTAATATATTTACATCATTCTTGGCATTGCCATCCACTTGCTGGTTTGAGATACGGAGGTCAAATTCATTTTTTTTTTTTTTTTTTTTTTTTTTTTTTGCATCCCTTTTTTTTTTTTTTTTTTTTTTAGGTAGAAAATGGATCTGGAGGCAGTGGAGGACTGATGCAAGGAACAAGTTAGGACCCTCTTGCAGCAATATAGGCATGATGGTGTACTGGACCAAGGTAACTACAGTAGAAATGGAGAGTAGTGAAGAAATGTGATAGATACTCAAGGTATAATCAACAGTACAGGATGATTCAGTCAGATTTCTGGGTACAGGAGAAAGAGAACAGTTGAAGCCCGACTCCCAGATTTCTAGCTTAGGCAACTTTGTTACTCTCTTTAACTCAACTGTTAAGTCCTTCATTCATGGTCCGGCTTTAAATTAATGGAGCAAACCACTTCAGGTTTCATTTGCTTCTGCTTAAATTAACAGCGTGCAACATTACCAAATTAATCTCTAAAAACAGTTTTTATCAGTTTATACCTCTGCTAAAAGACAAGGCCAAATCTAAAATTCTTTGTGTTTACAGGATTATCCAGTAGTTCTTTTCTGGCTTTTACATACATAGAAAAAGAGAATGGTGAGAAATTATACTAGAAACATCCATTAAAGTAAATCAGAATTGGTCCCAATGTTAGAGTAAGGCATATGAATATAAATCTGTCAGTCTGGGAAGGCCATAAACTTTTTGAGGAGATAGGGAATAAACTGCACTTTAGACTAAAGATTAATTTGACAGCAGTGTATGAAATAGATGAGAGCAGCCTCTCTTTAATTCACTTGGGTAAATACCTAGGAGTGGAACTGCTAGGGCACATAACTGTATGTTTAACATCTGGAGGAAGTGACAAGCTGTTTTCCAAAGTGGCTATACCATTTTACATTCCACTAGCAATGTTTTTTTAGCATCCAATTTCTCTAGGATGCTAGAGAAAACTAGCATTCCAATTTCTAGGATTCCAAAAAAACTAGCATTCCAAAAAACTAGGATTCCAATTTCTCTACATCCTCACCAACATTTGTTACTGTACATCATTTTGATGGACAACAGCCATCCTAATGGATGTATGTAAAGTGGTATCTCTTTGTGGTTCTCATTTGCATTTCCCTGCTGGATAGTGCTGTTGAGCATGCACTTACTGGCCATTTGTGTATTTTCTTTGGAGAAAAGTCCATTCAAATCCTTTGCCCATTTTTAATTGGGTTTTCTTTTTCCTGCATTATTTTAAAGTCTCAAGTGAATTTTGTAGTATCACCAGCTCCCTGCCCCACCCTGAATAAGACAAAGATTTTAGAACACTTATATTCTTACCAAATTCCTCCTGAATTAAATGCTATGAATGACCAGTATTTTAATTCTACCCTTTAACTCCAGAATGATAATTATTATTATTGTATTCAGGTAATATTTATTTAGATTTACGTACACATTTACCAATTTCTTTGATCACTTATTTCTTCTTGTATCTTCTCTAATCCTGCGGTTATTTTTCTCTTCCCTGACAAATTCTATAGAAGTTCCTTTTGTGAAGGTCAGTCAGTAGTAAATTCACTTACTATCAGTTTTCAACCCTCATTCTTGAAGGTAAGTTTGCTCAGTACACAATTCTATAATGACTGTTATTTTTCCTTAGCACTTTGATGACAGTATCCCACTGTCTTGTCTTCCACTGTTGGTGCTGAGAACACCGTTTTCACCATAACTGTCATTCTACTGCAGGTGATCTACTTTTTCTCTCTGCAAGTTTTAAGCTCTTTTCATTGCCTTTCCATTCTGCAGTGTCACTGCAATGCATTTAGGTATGGGTTTCTACTTATTTATTCTACTTGGTATATTATGTGCTTCTGTCTCTATAGACTCCTATCTTCCACCAATTATCTGTTACTCCTGAAATATTGCCTCTCCTTCATTCTCTCCTGGAATTCCAATTAGATACATTAGAACCTCCCACCCTATACTACATATTTCTTAACCTCTCCTTCATATTTCCCATTTCCTTGTCTTGGGTAATTTCTTCAAGTCTCTAAGTCACTGATTCTCTCTTTAGTTATACCTTGTCTGTTGTTTACTCTATGCACTGAAATTTTTTTCTTTAATCAATTATATTTTATTTCAAAAAGTTCTCTTTCTTATAGCTAATCATTTTTATGAGTCTATTATTTTTTCTTTAAGCATCTCAAACATGGTTATTTTACAGTCTGAAAAATTATATTCCCATATTAAGGATTAAAGTCTGTTAGCAAAAAGAAAAGAGATTTAGATCCCTAACTCATTAACACAGTTTGTTTTCTTGTTTATTGAATAATCTTTGTGAGCTACTGTTCGGCTGATTTTGAGCTGCTGAATTCTGGAGGCCCAACTGTGACTATACCCCTCCAGAAGTAACTCGCATTTTCAGGTACCAACTGCCAAGAAGCATTATCAACCAGAAATCAACTTTTCCCTTGTCAAGACCCTCAGTTTAATATGGAAGTCTTCAGCTCAGCCTTACAACCTAGAAGCTTGCCCAGCAGGTGTTAGCCTGGATCCCAGAAATAATTAACAGCAATTTGCTTCAGGGGCATCCCACTTTTCCAGTGTGTTTACTGGTTATTAATCCATTTTTCAGGGAAGTGGGGTAAGGAAGGAGAGTCTTAAGAGATTTTTCTTACTTTTTGTAAACCCAGCAGGACAACAAAAACAGAGCAAGGAATCTAATAGCTCCAATTAGATTGGAATATCAAGTTCACTATTCTGCTGGCAGTACAGGTCATCTAATGATTTTTTTAAAAAAACTTCTTCCTTCCCAACTTTTTATTAAGAAACATTTCAAACATACAGAAAAAGTGAAAAGACTACTACAATGTACACATGTATACCTGTACCTGCATTCAACAACTCTTAACATTTTGCCATATTTGCTTTATTTTTCATGTGTACATATGTTTTTGCTGAAGTATGTATAATTAAATTACAGATACCATGACTCTTCATCCCCTAAATATTTCGGGATTCATCTACAGGTAAGATCATCTTCCTGTATAACCAATACCATTAAAACATTTAGAAAATAAACGAAAATTCCATAATTCCATCTAATATCCAGTCCATATTCAGAGTTACCAAATCATCCCCAAAATGATCTTTATAACTTTTTTTCAAACCAGAATTTGATCAAGGTTCACGCACTTCACTTCACTTGGTCTTTGTCTCTTTAATCTAAAACAGACCCTACTCCTAACTTTTTAAAAATGATATTGTGAGCAACACCGAGGGGTGCGATCCCGTTGCCGGTCCCCGGTCCGGTACGGGGGCAACACTGAGGGTTGCGATCCGTTGCCGGACACGGAAAAAGACAAAAAGACAAAAAGACAAAAAGACAAAAAGACAAAAAGACAAAAAGACAAAAAGACAAAAAGACAAAAAGACAAAAAGACAAAAAGACAAAAAGACAAAAAGACAAAAAGACAAAAAGACAAAAAGACAAAAAGACAAAAAGACAAAAAGACAAAAAGACAAAAAGACAAAAAGACAAAAAGACAAAAAGACAAAAAGACAAAAAGACAAAAAGACAAAAAGACAAAAAGACAAAAAGACAAAAAGACAAAAAGACAAAAAGACAAAAAGACAAAAAGACAAAAAGACAAAAAGACAAAAAGACAAAAAGACCCGTTGCCGGACACGGAAAAAGACAAAAAGACAAAAAGACAAAAAGACAAAAAGACAAAAAGACAAAACAAAAAAAAAAAGATATTGTCTTTTAGAAGAGTCTAGTCCAATCATCATAAAATGTACTACATTCTAGTTTTCTTTAATTGTTTCCTCATGGAGTCATTTAACTTGTTCTATCTCCTATGTGTACTAAAAACTGGAGGATAGGTATATAGGCTTGACTAGGTGATGGCCCTTTGTAAGTGTAAATACTCTGTGAGATAATCCTTGACAACAAATGAATATCCTCTTCCCAAGCAATCTTTTGTCTAATGGTTTTAGCATCTACTGATGATCCTTGCTTAAATCTATTAAGGTTACAAAACAGAGATTTTTCCAATTCCCTCATTAATTCTATATTTATTGGCTTAAACTTTTTGGTAAAGAAGAGCTTTAATTCCACCTTTCCTTGCCACCACACACACACTTTTTTGATTATCATTACGGGCTAATGAAATTTTGATGCTTTGACCAGTTGGGAAGGCCTCAAGTGGCTTTTAAACTTAGTCAAAGATGATAAGTCACTTCAGAGAGAGGTGGGACATGATGATGGACACAGAAAGGGACCAGAGCAAGGAATGGACAGCTAAGTACAGGGAAGAGCATCAGTTGGACAGTGTGCAAGGGCAGTAGGATCCAGGTGATGCTGTGGAGCATGAAACCAAGCAGGGTGGTGTAGAGGAGAAAGAGCCATTTGGCTTCAGCCACTTCCACGTCTCCAACATCAGGATCAGCCAGAAGGAATTCTCCCTTGAGACAGAAAGAATCTGCTCAGCCATGAGCACTTCCCAGCAATATCCCTCCACATGCTCTTGCCCTACCCCAGCCCTACCACTGCTGCAGTTGCCTGTGCCATTGTCTACTGCCAGAGTTGTAGCCCTTCTCCCCACAAAGGAGTTGATCCTACAAAGCACATCCTACTGCACAGCTCACACCAACGCCCATGCAGCCCCATCCTCCCAGCAGCCCACATGGCCTCAGTTGCCCAAGTGATCCCTACCATCCAACTGCCTGCATGGCTCAACCTGCCTGCACGGGCCCAGCCATCCATCCACCTGCACAGCCTCAGACATCCTGTGCCCAAGTGGTCATAGCTGCTACAGTTGCCTACATGGTCCCACCTGCACATGTGAACCAAACTGTCCAGCTGGCCTGTCACCGACACAGCTCCACCCACCCAGGTGGGCCCAGCCACACACATGACCCCAACCACAGAGATACCTGCCAGCACCCCCAGAACTACTGAGTCTACCCAGAACTAATGAGTATACCCAGAACAACTGAATCTACCTGCAACCACTAATACTGCTGAGTCCCCTCAGAACCAAAACTAAAACACCCCACCCAATGGGCGATATACAACAAATCTATAAATATGAAAAAGAAAGAAAATATGACACCACCAAAGGAACAGTATAATTCTCAAATGCCAGACCCCAAACAGCAGAAAACTCTTGGAATGTCTAAAAAGGAATTCCAAGTAACAATCTGCAGAAACTCAGTGAGATATGAAAAGACTCAGACAATACAACGAAATGATAAAAACAATCGAGGACATGAAGGAGGAAATTTACAAAGAGATAAATACCATAAAAAAGAATGTAGCCAAACTCCTGGAAAGGAAAGACTCATTCAATGAAATAAAAACTATAATTTAGAGTATAAGCAGCAGACTAAAACAAGCAGAAGGAAGAATTTCTGATCTCAAATACAGTCTTTTCGAAATTACCCAAGACAACAAAAGTAAATAAATAAAAATTTAAAAAATGAAGAAAATCTAATAGAGCTAGTAGACAACCTTAAGTACACAAACATCTAAATCAGGGGTGTTCTGGAAGGGGTAGAGAAAGTAATAGGCATTGAAAACATATTCAATGAAATAATAGGGAAAAACTTCCCAGGTATTGGTAGAGATAAGGACTTCCACATCCAAGAGGCCCAAAGACCTCCAAACAGATTCAATCCAAAAAGATCCTCTCTGAGAAACACATTATAGTCAAACTGTCAAAACTCAAAGGCAAAGAGAGAATCCTAAAAATAGCAAGAGAAAAGCATCAAGTCACCTATAAGGGAATACCCATCAGACTACCAGCAGATTTCTCAGCACAAACCCTACAGGCCAGAAGAGAATGGGATCATATATTCAAAGCACTAAAAAAAAAAAAAAGCTGCCAGCCAAGAATACTATACTCAGCAAGGCTACCCTTCAGAAATGAAGGGTTAACAGTATATTTCCCAGACAAACAAAAGGTATGAGAGTTCACCACCATATGACCAGCTCCACAAGAAATCCTGAAGGGAGTCCTGCACTTGAAACCCAAAAAACAATAATCACCCCCATGAATACACAAGAAAGAACAAACACCTCTAGTAAAGCAGATATGCAAATGAGAAAGAGAAAGAAACTATACCATACCACCTCAAAAAACCAATGAACACTGAAGACAACAAAAGGGAAAAAAAAGAACAAAAGATATTTGACTCAACCACACAAAAACCAATTAAATGACAGAAGTAAGACAATATCTTACAATAACAATTCTAAACATAAATGGATTAAATTTTCACTCAAATGACACAAACTGATAGATTGGATTAAAAAGCTAGACCCAACTATATGCTGTCTACAGGACACTCACCTTACATGTAAAGACACACACAAATAGTGAAGGGATGGAAAAAGATACACCACGCAAACGGAAACCAAAAACGAGTAGGAGTACCTATTCTTATATCAGATAAAATAGACTTCAAATCAAAAACCATAAAAAGAGATGAAGAAGGCTATTATATAATGATAAAGGGATCCAACTAGCAAAAAGACATAATAATCATAAACATATTTGCACCCAACACCTGAGCCCCCAGATAAATAAAGCAAACAGTATTAGAACTAAAGAAAGAGATAGATACCAAAACGGTAACAGTTGAGGACCTGAATACCCCTCTCTCAGCACTGGACAGATCATCTAGGCAACAAATGACAGAAACACACAGGATTTAAACTACACATTAGACCAACTGGATTTGGAAGACATCTACAGGACATTCCATCCACAACTACAGAATATACATTCTTCATCAGCACATGGAACATTCTCCAGGACAGACCACATGTGAGGTCACTAGTTAAGTTTAAACAAATTTAAAAAAACCTCACATCATTTCAAATATCCATGCAGACCATTATAGGTTAAAATCAGAAGTCAATAACGAGTGAAACTCTGGAAACTATACAAACACATGCAAATTAAACAACATGATTCTGAATGATCTATGGGTCCATGAAGAAATTAAACAAGAAATCAAAGAATTTCTTGAAACTAACAAAAATAAACACACCATACCAAAACCTGTGGGATACATCAACAAAAGTACTAAGAGGGAAGTATATTGGAATAAATGCTTACATCAAAAGAATAGAAAGATTTCAAATAAACAACCTAACACTAAACCTCAAAGAACTAGAAAAACAAGAACGCAATCCCCAAATTAATAGACAGAAAGAAATAATTATGATCAGAGTGGAATTAAATGAAATAGAGACCCAAAAAACAATACAAAAGACCAATGAAACCAAAAGTTAGTTTTTTGAGAAGATAAACAAAATAGACAAACCATTAACTAGGCTAGCTAAGAAAATAAGAGAGAAGACACAAATAACAAAAATCAGATATGAAAGAGGACACATCACAACCAATACCACAGAAATATGAAGACTCACTAGAGACTATTATAAACAACTATACACCAAGTTTGAAAACCTGGAGGAAATGGATAAATTTCTAGACACACACAAACTACCAAGACTGAATCAAGAAAAAAATAGAAGACCTGAACAGACCAATAACAAGCAACAAGACTAAAGCAGTAATAAGCAGTCTCCCAACAAAGAAAAGCCCAGGACTGGATGGCTTTACTGTTGAATTCTACCAAACTTTTAAAAAAAAATTTTTTTTCTATCAAACCTTTAAAGAGGAATTAACAGCAATACTCTTCAAACTATTCCAAAAAACTGAAAGAGAGGACATTCTCCCAAACTCATTTTATTAGCCAGCATCACCCTGATACCAAAACCAGTCAAAGACACAACAAAAAAAGAAAACTACAGGCCAGTATCTCTGATGAACATATTTGTGAAAATCCTCAACCAAATAAAAGGAAACAGAATACAGCAACACATCAAAAAAATTATACACCATGATCAAGTAGGATTCATCCCAGGTATGCGAGGATGGTTCAATATACACAAGTCAATAAATGTGATACATGACATCAACCAAATCAAAGACAAAAACCATATGATTATCTCAATAGAAACAGAAAAGGAATTTGACAAAACTAAACATCTCTTTTTGATAAAGACTCTCAGAAAATTAGGTAGAGAATGAAAGTATTTCACTCAACACAATAAAAGCCATATACAACAAATCCATTGCCAATATCATTCTGAATGGAACAAGACAAGGATGTCCACTCTCACCACTCCATTTTGACATAATATTGGAAGTACTAGTCACAGCAGTCAGGCAAGAGAAAGGAACAAAGGGCATCCAGATTGGAAAAGATGAAGTTAAACTGTCTCTGTCTGCAGATGACATGATCCAACATATAGAAAAACCTAAAGCCTACCAAAAAGTCTTAGAGCTGATGATTTTTAAAAAATTGCAAGATACAAAATCAACACGCAAAAATCAGTAGCATTTTTATATTCCAACAATGAACTAGCAGAAAAAAGAAATCAAGAAAGCAAGCCCACTTACAACAGTCACCCCCAAAATAAAATACCTAGGAATAAATTTAACCAAGAAAGTGAATGATCTCTACAATGAGAACTACAAATCCCTGCTAAAAAAATTAAAGAGGACACAAAAAGATGGAAAGACATTTCTCACTCATGAGTTGGAAGAATTAACATTGTGAAAATGTCCATACTTCCCAAAGTGACCTCCAGATTCAGTGCAATCCCTATCAGAAATAGAAAAAACAGGGCCGGCCCGGTGGCACACTGGAGAGTGCGCCAGCGCTCCCACCGAGGGTTCGGATCCCATGCGGAGACCGGTTCCCGCTCACTGGTTGAGCACGGTGCGGGCGCAACACCGAGGGTTGCGATCCCATTGCCGGTCCCCGGTGCGGGCGCGACATCGAGGGTTGCGATCCCGTTACTGGTCAAAAAAAAAAAAAAAAAAAAAAAAAAAAAAAAAAAAAGAAAAAAAAAAAAAAAAAAGAAATAGAAAAAACAATCCCAACATTCATATGGAACAACAAAAGACCACAAATAGCCAAAGCAATTCTGAGCAGAAAAAATAAAGCTGGAGGCATTACATTATACTACCTGACTTCAAAATATACTACAAAACTATACTTACCAAAACAGCATGGTACTGGCATAAAAAGAGACACTCGGACCAATGGAACAGAATAGAAAACCCAAAAAGCAACCCACAGACTTACAGACAACTGATCTTTGACAAAGGCACCAAGAACATACACTGGGGAAAAGACAGCCTCTTCAATAAATGGTGCTGGGAAACTGGCCATTCATATGTAGAAGAATGCAAGTAGACCCATACCTCTTGCTGTATACCAAAAATCAACTCAAAATGGATTAAAGACTTAAAACTATAAGACTTGAAACTATAAAACATAGAACTACTAAAAGAAAACACATGGGAAACATTTCAGGAAGCAAGACTGGGTAAAGACTTGTGAGTAAGGCCCCCAAAGCACAGGCAACAAAAGAAAAAAAATAAAGAAATGGGGTCATAAAAAAATTATATAAAAGCTTTCTGCAAAGCAAAATAAACAGAGCAAAAAAACAACCTGTAGAATGGGAGAAAATATCTGCAAACTATGCATCTGACAAAGGATTAACATCCAGAATACATAAGGAACTGAAACAACCATAAAAAAAAAAAATAAGTTACCCGATTAAAAAATTGGCAAAAGAGCTGAATAGGCCTTTCTCAAAGGAAGATATACAAATGGCCAACAGACACATGAAAAAATGCTCAACATCACTCAGCATCAGAAAAATGCAAATCAAAACCACACTGAGATATCATCTCACCACAGTTAGACTGTTATCAAAAAGACACACAGTAACCAATTCTGGGGAAGTTGCAGAGAAATGGGAACCCTCCTACACTGTTGGTGGGATTGTAAATTAGTACAGCCATTATGGAAAACAGAATGGAGGTTGCTCAAATAACTACAGATAGAACGCCACATGATCCAGCAATCTCACTGCTGGGTAGGTACCCAAAGGAAAGGAAATCATCATGTTGAAGGGATATCTGCACTCCCACATTTATTTATCACAGCTCTATAATATCCAAGAATTGGAACCAACCTAAATGTCCATTGATGGATGACTGGATAAGAAAAATGTGGTATATACACTCAGTGGAATACTACTTTGCTATAAAAAGTGAAGTTCTGCCATTCACAGCAAAATGGATGAACTAAGAGAAAATTACGTTGAGTGAAATAAGCCAAGCACAGAAAGAGAAACATCATGTCCTCACTCACAAGTGGGAGCAAAAAAAATAAACAAATAAATTTTAAAAAAGAAAAAAAGATACAACAATCACTGTAATATTCTGAATTTCCAAAAGGAAAGAACAAAACTGACATGGGAAAGGGGGTGGCGGGGGTTAGCAAAAAATTGGTAAAGGGCCACAAAAAATGATTACGTTGTATAATGCTGAATATACTAATTATCCTGATTTACTCATCACATATTGCATATAGGTATTGATATTTAATGCTGTACCTCACAGATATGCACAATCAATTATACTTCAATTAAAAAAAAAATTTTTTTTTTCCCCTTTTTGTCTTTTTTCGTGACCGGCAATGGATCGCAACCCTCAGTGTCGCGCCCGTACTGGACCGGGACCGGCAACGGGATCGCAACCCTCGGTGTTGCGTCCACACCTCGCTCAGCCAGTGAGCGGCCGGTCTGTATGTGGGATCCGAACCCTCGGCGGGAGCGCCGCCGTGCTCCCAAGCGGCGCATTGTAGCAGTGCGCCACCGGGCCGGCCCCCTCAATTAAAAAAATTTTTAATAAAAAAATCACGTATTCAAAAATGTTTATCTTCATTCATATTAAGAAAAAAGTATTAAAATTATAATCAGAATTTTTCAAATCATACTTCCATGGAGCAAAATGTTTAATAATATACTTTATGGGCAAGCATATGAAAGGAGCTCTTTATTGTAAACAAAAGCATAAATCTGTATGGTCTCTTTGGAGGGCAAATTAATTTGAAATACTACAGATTCAACCTATAGATATACTTGCATATATGCACAAAGTATAGAAGTACACATTAAATATATTCTTCACTATTTTTAATAGCACAGAACTATAAAATATATGCCCATCTTTAGGACATAGGCTGAATTACAGTACTTCCACATAAGGAAATATGATGCAATAAAGTCAACATTTTTTATTATGTAATTCTCTTTAAGACATTATTATAGCTTGACTTCATCTACTAATACTTTCTTCCCTCACTCCACTTCAGCCTCAATGCCATCCTTACTCTTCCTCAAACATCCAAGCACACTCCTACTTACAAGGGTTTTATACTTTTCCTTCTGCCTGGAACACACTTTCTATAGATATTAGATTGGCTAATTCTAATACTTTACGTAGGTGTTTCCTCTTAAATCATAAGATAGACCTTCCCTGACCTCTCTACCTAAAATAGTCCTATTTCCCCCGCCCTAGCACTCTCTTGTCCTTTCCACTGCTTCACTTTTCTTCATAACTTACTGTTTCCTGACATGTTGATTGGTTTATCTGTTTATTGTTATGTCTCCACTAGAATTGTCAGCTCCAATGGACTTTATTGGCTTTGTTCACATTATATCCTCAATACTTAGAACAGTGCTTCCATAATGAGTACTTAATACTTTTTTTCATTCAAATGTGTAAAAGCCGTGGTTCACAACAGAGTATACATTATTCTATATATGCATACATGCATAAAGTACCTTTAGAAAGATGCTCAAGAAACTGGTAATAGTGGTTGTCTCTAATGAGGTTAACTGGGAAGGTGGGGAATACTGCTGAGGAAGACTTACTACAATGTATATACTTTATCACAGTCTGGATTTTTAACCATGTATATTCACTAAGGATATAATTTTTTATTATTATTATTTAAGAAAATATATGTTCAAACAACACTGTAATATAATCTGGTGCCCCTTTTAGTATTTTCCAACTTTATGCAGGCATCTTTCTTAAAATTTTAATGCTTTAACTTTTTGTAGGCTTGTTCACTGATGTTGTTTTGACATAATACAAGAAAGTGATCACAATCAACTATGAATTCAAGTGCAATTTTTTATACATCACATGCAATTTAAAAGACTAGAAAGATATATGCCAACATGTTAACAAGATTACTTCTCATTAGACAGCTAATGGGTCATTATGCTTCCTTAAACTTACTTTCCACACTAAGCATAAATTACTTCCATAATCGGAAAAAAAATTTTACTTATAAAAAAAAATTCAAGTTTTTTTTTTTTTTTTTTGTCTTTTTTGTCTTTTTTCCGTGTCCGGCAACGGATCGCAACCCTCAGTGTTGCCCCTGTACTGGACCGGGGACCGGCAACGGGATTGCAACCCTCGGTGTTGCTCCCGCGCCTCGCTCAGCCAGTGAGCGGGAACCGGTCTGTATGTGGGATCCGAACCCTCGGGCGGGAGCGCTGCCGCGCTTCCCAAGCGGCGCACTATCCAGTGTACCACCGGGCCGGCCCCCCCCAAAAAATTCAAGTTTTAAATAAAGTAAAATAAAAATTTAAAGGAACACTTCCTTCCTAATACACAAATATTTTCTGTAAATGTGACATTAATACAAAATGAAGAAAAGCATTTCAAATATAATCAACATTTTCCCTAGGATTCCAAAACATAATTCTAGGCCAAAATTCCTAAATATTCTATTAATTTTAATCCATCAGTATTCCCTTTTTCTTATTCCTCCAGCTTGACATGCAATCAATATAATTCTATGCTTATTTTATAAGTCTAATACAATTTTGAAAGTGTGATCCTTTTAAGGGATTTTAAATTAACCATGATTTTTACTTCTTTTTAAAATCTTTACTTTCCCTATTCTCTTCCTAGTTCTGTTTCTTTCTTTCAAACTGTAACTCTTAACACTTTAGAACCCATTATTTCATAGAAGACATATCCTTACAACAATGGTTTTGCATTTCTTTAAAATTCATGTTTTTCAATGATTACCACTAAATACAGTTCCATTCCTATAGAAAATTCTCCTTTGTAGAACCACAGATCATAAATCTGAAATAACTTCAAACAATTCTGTTTCAGATATGAGAAGTACTATTATTTCTACTACACAGATGAAGTACTTAAAACCTAGAAAAGTTTGGTAAATTTTCCAAGGTTACCTAGCTATTTAGTGATGAAAGAGAGTAAGAAAAGAGATGAGGACAAAGCCCTCCTTATTTTTCATTGCAGTATTCTTTCTACTACAATTCACACCAAATTATAAACCTCTGAGAGGAAAATGAATAGGATGGTATCTTGATCCACAGTATGCTGAGTGATCGTATGCCCAGAAATCCTTCCCATCATTACTTCTTTGTTGCTATTTCCCAGATTATAGAAATTTCTTCCATATTTGTTAGAAACAGCAAGAAACCTAGCAACAGATTCCATCATGGCCTCAGGTGTCTGCCAACAAAGAGCATAAATTCTTTGTTGGAAGATTGTGAAGCCAATGTAATGATGTAATTGTAGCACTGAAAATTAGCTATGCTAATTTTCCTTGTTTGTGAATATATTTATTTAATAGAAACTATACCAGTTAATGTTTGAGTGTAAACTGAAACAGAGTTCCACTACTTCAGTTCTGTAAAATAACATTTTAAAATTAGGAATATCTACAGTAAAACAAACTACATAAAAACAATAATATAAGATAAATCTTAATAGCACAACACAGCACGTCATTGGACTCTAGTACTGAAAAAAAAGGTTTTTCTATAGAATTTTTCATTTCACAACAAAAATCAAATAAGAAAACTGTATATTTATATATATTGTTACTAAGAACTATAAACTTATTGCCCTGTACAATTCTCATGATTTTTAAAGAGTACATACCAACAGTTTTTTGCCGTACTATACTTCTTGCCTTTTCAGTTCCTGGGGATCCAGTGGTTGTTGCACTTCTCTGTCTCATTGGGGCTTGGCCAGGTTGATCACGACTCCATCCTCTAGAAAATGACTTGTCAACTGAAACTTTCTGAAATTCATGTCCAACTCCTAGAAATGTAGATTTTCAATCTCAATATACTGTCACTTGATCAATAATACCATCAAAGTATGTGTGCTACCTTGCCTCAGATTCTTAGGTTTACTCATAATAAATTACAAAGTTAACAAGATAAAATGCTGAGTACTAGAAGGCTTTTTTGAGCTGCATTCTACGTAAAAATCATATTCCAAAACTGATGTAGAATTTAAAAATTACACCATCAACAATAAACTACTACGAATTCTCTGGCACCCACTTGCTTTGTAATAGAAATAAAACATTTGGACAAGCAAAAAAAAAAACCCAAAAATGAGCTAATCAAAAACCATCCCTGTAGTGAAGGTTACTTAATTTCTACCCACTACAAATAGCCATTTGGGAAATAATAGTCAAGGAAAAAATGGTTTGGACATATACTTTATACCCTGGACAAAATTTAAGTATGAAATGTGACTTAGATGTAATCTCTAGCTAGCAAGTAATTAGAATACAAAATACTAAATACTGCCATTTGCAACATAGATGGACCTAGAGAGAATTATATTAAGTGAAACAAGTCAAGCACAGAAAGAGAAATGTCACATGTTCTCACTTATTTGTGGGAGCTAAAAATAAAAACATAAATACACAAATACACTGGGGGAGGGAAGAGGACACAACAATTACAATTCCTTGAAGTTGATACGACAAGCAGACAGATAGGAGGTTGTTGGGAGGGAGGGGAGAGAAGAAGGAGGGAGGGAGGTGTCGGTAATGGGCCACAATAATCAACCACATTGTATATTGACAAAATAAAATAAAATAAAAAAAAAAATACAAAATACTAACAAATCAAGGATTCTGAAAACATGTATGAATGATATAATCATTATGCTACTGCCCTATCCCCTTTTAACACTGGACAGAAACATATTTCACATCTAGGGAATGTTTGCTGTTAAGAAAGCAAATGCTTTAACAAAATGCCTTCAAAACAATTTTTCAAATAATCATTACATACATTTTAAATAGAGTAACAGAACTTACCTCCTCAGTTTTAACAAAATACTGCTTATGATAAAAGGAATAGCATTTTATAAATTTCCACTTAGATTAAGCATAAAATATTTAAGATTCTAGATTTAATTAACTTTAGTTAGATATGTATAGACTACTTCATCTCTTATCAAAATTATTATTAATTTTAAGATCTCTAAGAAAAATTACAGGTTACCTGTATGTTTTATCATTGGAAATTTTAAACCTCCAGGGTAAATGAAGGAGGAAAGGATTAAGAAAGAATATGATTTTTACCTCTGGCCTCCCCCAGCTTGGTTTTCCCCAACTTAATTATTTAAACCAATTTATATGGAGTGCCTTTGTGAATAACTCTTACCTTTCCCTTTGTGCTTTTTTTGCTTCTGTTCACTCAGCTTATCCAATGGCAAATCACTGAGATCCAAACTATATAAATTCCTAGCTAAAACTTTAGTTAATGTTTCCATAGTCAGTGACCACTCAGTGGCCAACTCTTCCCAATAGGTCAACGATGACAAAACTGACAGTAAGTCATCCCAAAGTTCTCGGGAGATGTACACATTTAGATTTGCTTTGATCCAGGCAACTATAAGAGTCTATAAACACAAATAATGAGAAATAACAATGAAATATGTTTAGTGTGTGACTTCAAAATTAGATATTCAATTCTAAAAAAATTACCTAAAAACAAACAGAATTTTAAATTGCATATCCATGACTCTTTCCCTCAGATAATACTTGTAAATTAATTCATGTAGTCATTAGTATCTAGTATAAATTTAATTTTAACAACTGCCAACTCCCAACACTCCAGCAATCCAAACGAAAAAGAAACCTCCCTAAAGTTATAACTATCCTTCACACTGCATTACATGTTAAATAAAATAAATGTTATTTAAAGAGATAAAAATCTCCATACCATTAAGTGTTGAAATTGTAGTTATTGAACTAAAAAACCAAAACCTACATTCCCAAATTAAAGCTGGAAATCACTAACTACATAATTAAAAAAAAATGTAATATAAAAAAACAAGGTACTAGAGATGTACTTAATAAAATGTTTTTGAAAAATTATATGTAAACTGAAGGTTAAAATTAAAGTTCATTTTAAAGACACTAGAAGAATTAAAGGCATTCTGTAATAAATCCAATCATAGAATAAAAAAATTATTCATATAAGGGCAGAAACTACTGATCAGCCAGTATCCCTTGAGATTTTGTGAATTTTTACCAAAAATATACCCTCCTATTGAAGACACAAATCACAAAATAAAGGGTTTTCAAAAGCTTAACTCTACAAATTTTACTAAAAAATTCATATAAATTTACACATAAAATATAAAGATGCTAATAACCAGAGTTTAGAGTATACAACAGTAGTAACTAGTGACCTCCCATTCTACCTTTAAATGTTCAGAATGTACTAAAAAAGTTATTTTATATATCAAGCTAAAATTTTATCTTCCTGTAGCTCCCACCATTAGATTAGTTCTAACAGTGGGGAAACTTAGAAAAGAAAAAAAAAAAGGGCAAATGAAGTTAAGAGGAGTTTACATAATACATCTAGCTGGTTTGAAAGGATTACTCACCACCAGCATAGAACTTTAGGTAAATGGCTAATATCTGAGGGGAAAAATTCTTTACATGATTACAAGAATTAGATCTGAGATAACATTATCTTTGACATTAAGAATCATTTTATCCATGTATTTGTATTTAATGTGTCATCTTACAAAAATATTATTTTGTTTCTACTTGTCAAAGAATCCATACTACATTTAAAGTCAGCACTTTATCCTCAAGTTGGAAAATAAAATATGTAAACCCTGTATAATCAAACTACCACTGATAACTTTAAATTAAGAAGCAAGGATAACAAAGTCTTACAAAACAGTATGATAAGAATGAATCTTCGTTATTTACTACTTTTTTTTTTAATGGAACAACTTAAAAGAAAGTTTTTTCCTAATAACCCGAGATTTGGAAACTCATAAAGCAAACAATCAGGCCATTACTCCTGAAGCCCTCTGCCAGCTTTTTGCAACCATACATAAGTATGCCACACAAGAGATAAAATAAATATGATCTGCCTATTATAACACTTTTTTCACAGTCCAGATATTTTCTCCAGTTACACTAGGTTGTGATTTTGTATGTTTGGCAAATAGCCTAGTTAGATAAGCAACTTTTAATTTAGGTCTACAAAAATCCTTTAATATGAAATGACTTCTGACTTAAAGCTTTCTTCCCAGGTACCAAGTTCAGGGTTCAACGAATTAAAAAAATAATAATAATACATATCTATCCATCTATTTATTAATTTTTATTGCCTGGAAAAGTGGTCCTGCAAGTCGACCTGCCAAGGTCATATTTTTTTTCCCCTGGAACTGTAGAAAAGCTTGTGATGGCATCTTCAGTACAGACTCCGTGACTCTGAGCAACACAAGCAGCATCTGTTCCCTTAAAGTAAAAAGATTAATTAATGTTCCTTCTTGCATATGTTTGCTTTTGGTTAATGGTTAACTTTCAAATTAATATCTGTTATAAAAATGTGTTATCTTTTGAATAAATCAAATATCAAGTAGCTTTGAAAGATAATTTCAAGTTTTTAGAATCTTTAAATATTAAAATTAAAAATTCCATTTTATGTCAGTCATCTTAAAAACATTTTTCAGCCACAATACCCTCTCATCAAATAAAAATCTATGCAAAAGCTGATGAATTTGGGGGTGATAAAGTGGAGATTGCTCCTGTCTCTCCACCTACAAATCAAGCAGCAACCTTACACAGCTGTCTGAAGAACAGTCATCTAAACAATATAGTTCCACCTGATGCTTGTCCATCTAAACCATCTTTTACAATATGGAGAACTACATACCTAGAATTGTACCAAGCTTGACTTCAAAAACTACATGATATCTTAAGATTAATAAATCCCAAAGAGCCTGATAACTAGTCAAGGATCATTATTCTATTGCCTCTTTCAGTACTTTTTTATTTTGGCCATTTTAAAATCTTTTCTTCCCTTTGTGTACTACAAGTCAAGTCAATTCTAGTATTATTCTTACCTTGCCTCTTTCTCCTAGAGGCTTATTATTAAAACCATAAAACTACCTTATTCGTACCTACTTCGAAAATTGATTCAATCACATATAAAAAAGTTGAGAAGGGAATTTCAGGTGAGTGTATAGCCAGGCTAGCAGCCCAAGTCCCTTTCACCCTCCTCTTCTTTATCTATTTTACAGGCACAGCAATATATGGGACAGTCACTATGAAAAATATGGCACAGGCAGCAATAGATCCCAGATCTAGATGCCGAGGTTTTTATGAGAAGGGAGGGAAAAATCAAATGGAAAACTATCACTCAATTTTAAATATTCTGAATTTATTATCAAACAACTGAACAGGGTAAACAGATATTTATACAAATAATTTAGGGATCAGGATAATTTTGACAGGAACTACATATAGTGGTACAAATAATGAAAAGAAACAAGGAAAAAATATAAGCACATATATGTAGAAAGAGGAAGGTAGAATCTAAAGAATAGTTAAGGTGACAAAAAAAAAAAAAGACGGCAGGAATTAGACATTTTAAAGAAAAGTTCATAATGTGCTCAGGAAAGTGCAATTTGATGACCATGGAAAGCAGGATCCTACTCTACAAGGCTTAAGAGAAGAAAAGTAGGCAGGGAAAAATAGGCAGAAATCTGACTGTACATGGCTTTGAATGCCAGATTAGAGTATCAGGCATTCACACATTCAGCCAATCATTTACTTATTCATTCATTCACACATGCACAAATTCATTTATTCATATATATATGCATTTATGCATTTATTCTTCAGGGTTAGGAGGGAGAGGCCATCATATGCTCACTTCAGAAGAACAGCCCAGGGGTCTTATGGAAGTTTGATCAAAGATGTTTGAGACAAAGTGAAAGGGAATATTGTCACCATGATTATTACTAAAATACTGTATTTATTTATTCATTCATTCACTCATTCAAGAATGAGCCTCTATCATATTGTAATAAGCCCTGGTCACAGACACAATTCCTCTGAAAATGACTAAATTCTGTACACAATAATAAAAAACACACAAAAAGTATAAAATTCTTTTACCAAGTCTTTTTGTCCATTGATACTTGCACAACCATGTACCGATAAATGTTAAGAATGCGTTTACACATATCTGTGTGCTCATCCAGAAGATTTTTTATTTCATTTGCAGGTTCCAGAAGAAATATGTTTGATGAATTTATAATAAACACCTAAAGAAAAAAGTCATTAGCTATTCACAAAGGAATTTCAATGGCAAATTTCTTATTCAAAGAGAAATAAATTTAGATGCTGACCACCAGGAGATCTATAACAAACTTAAAAGCACTGTGGATTAATTCTGTCTCTACTTCTACCATCAGCTTAATATCTGAAATTTAAACTTGTTACACCTATCTATTTTTATCTAGACAAAATTACTAGAACACCCAAAATGAATAGAATAAGTAAAAAATTACTAGTAAGCACCCAAAGAAAATAAACCAAGTGCCAAAACAGCATTTCTAAACTCAGAGCTTTAATATAATAGCCCTACTACTGTCATAAAATGAAAAGAACAATGAATAAATACAAATAGTTTAGGAATAAAAATAACACCTAAATCAGGAAGAATTTTCTAAATGAGTTGTTCAAAACATTTTATCTTTTTCTTATTTATTTTTATGTATGTAAATCTGCTTTGGTGATAACAGACTGCATAATCACACTGCATGTTATAAATACTACCAATAAAGAGCAATCAATATGTGTCTTTAATTAAATTCTTTATAATCAACTCATTAATTGTATGTTGTTACAGAGGACAAAGTTATTATAATGGCCACAGCTGTGTACAGAGGCTGTGAAGGACACCTTGGAAGAACGGAACATTACATCTATTGTGAACTTAGGACATTTACATCTTCTATACCCACAATTCTGATTTAAATCTCCTGGAAGAATTACATAATAAAGTACAACTGTAAAATCATGTGAGAAAAAAGTATTAAGCAAACTTTTGAAATAATGAAAAAAGCTGATTCTGTAAATCTAGCAAATAAACATTAGAAATAAAGGAAGAACATAACTATAGATTCAGTAGAGGATTTAAAAATAACTCAATGAATAACTTTATTCCAAAGTTGAAATTTTAATAAAATGGATTATCTTACTGAAAAAACAAATTAATTAATCCTGATTCAAGAAAAAATAGAAAAGATGCATATATGAATACCAGGAAGGAAACATAATTGGTAATCAAGGTCTCCCTAACACATCTCTGAACAGGCACAGACAGCTCTATAGGCAAAGTTTTGCCCAAACTTCATGGTAGATGATACTTATCTTATAAGCTCTTTCAGAGACAAAAAAGAATAAAAACCACCAAATTTATTTTATAAAAATATAATTTTTTTAATCAAAAACGAAAACTATATAAGAAAAGTAAATGAGAGACTAATATCACTTATGAACATACAGATGAAAATCTTGAAAACATACTAACAATTCAAATTCAGCAAAATATAATATTTCATGATCAAGTAATGTTTACTCCAGAAATGTAAAAATGCTTTAACATCAGAAAAAATCTATTAGTACACCCTATCAATATATTAAAATGGAAAAATAGTATGGTCATCACAATGTATGCAAAAGCATTCAGAACTTGTTCACTATTAAAACAAACAAAAAACTGTAGTAACCTAATAAAAAAGGGGAAAATCCTTAATCTGTAAAAGAGCACTTACCAAAAAGTATAACAAATGTATGCACAGCAACAGAACATGAGAAGTACAGCCAAACGCCAAGAACAAGAGAAGGGTGCTCACTATCACCTCATTGTCCTGGGGAACCCAGTAAGCACAAAAGGAAGGGAGGGATAGAGATATGAATATTGATATTAATGAATTGAAAAGAAAAAGACAAAACTGAACTATGTAGCAGTCTTGGGAGAAGAGCATTCCAGACAGAATAAAACGCAAGTTCAAAGGACCTGAGGGAACAGCCTGCTTAACATGTTTGACAGCAAGAAACAGAGTAAAGTGAACCTACGGGAGAATAGTAGTAGATGATGTTGAAAACAGAGCCATGGCATGTGGAGCAGAGCTTCACATACCAGTAGGGAAAGAACAGGTTCCCATTCCCCCCACCCCCACCAAGTCTTTTGCAGACCAATCCTATTATAAAATACAATAAAAAATTAATTAACAGGAAAAAGGAAATGAATAAAGAAAAAGACATAGAAAATATAAACTTTTTATCAAAACCAAGAGATATTACATGACTTAGTTTCTAAACTCTTACTTTAAATATTGCAGTTATCCTGTGGGCCAACACTAGTCTATGGGCCACACTCTGAGATGCAATGTATACCATTATAATGACTTTTGCTTTGATGCTCAGTGATAATGAAAAGCCACTGGAAGGTTTTGAGCAGAGAAATTACGTGATCTAACCTACATTTCATTGTAAGAGAACAGACCATGTTGATAGGTGGGCAAGAAAAGAAGCAAGGAGATTAATTAGGAATTTATAACAATAATACAGATGAAAGATTATGGAGGCTTAGACACAAGAGACAGTGTGAGTGCTGGGTAGTATACGCTCTGAAGGTAGACATTCTGTATACATTCTGAAGATAAAGCCGACAGGTTTTGTTGTCAAATTAGATGTAAGATATAAAAGAAAGACAAGAAACAAGATGACGAGAAACTGGAAAAGAGCTGCCATTAAATGAAACAAGGAAGACTGCAGGAAGAGCAGTCATGTTTGAGATATCTATTAGAAAGCCAAGTGAAGATGCCCACTTGGCATTTGAATATTTCAGTTCAGCATTCACAGAGCTTAGATGACAGGTCCAAGACTAGAGATAAAATTTAGAATTGTAGTACACAGATAATAATATTTAAAGCTATGAGAATGGATGAGATCAATAGGAGAATACATAGAAAAGAGGCAAGAACTGATTCCTGGTCACTTCAACATGAAAAGGTCAGGGAGATACAGAAAAATCAGTAAAAGCATCTTATGTGAGAAATGACCAGTGAGGTGGGAGAAAAACAGGAGCATATGATATTCTGGAGGCTAAGAGAAGGGTTTCAATGGGAAGAAAATGATCCACTCTGTAAAATGCTCCTGATGAGTCAAGTAGGATTAGGATGAAAATGTACACCTGATTTAACAATGTAGAGGTCACATTTGGCCATGACAAGAACAGTTTGATTAGAAAAAATGAATGAATATAATGAACTCTAACAAATTATTCAGAAAAAGACAAACACCCAATAGAATAAAAAAACATGAATAGGCAATTCACAGACGAGAAAACATGTTGAAATCCAGTACTGATGAAGGAAATTCAAATTAAAAGAGAAGAACAAATTTTTAGAAAATGAGAACATTTCACATAAATAGGAGTAGCAAAAAACTAAAATCTGACAGCACAAGTAATGGGCAGGATATGCGTCAATAACAACACCCAAATACTACTGAAAGGAATGTAAATTATTATAACACATTGGAAAACAATTTGGCAGTAATGGTAAAGTAAAGCTAATATTGTATAAATCCTACAACTTAGCAGTTATACTTTTGGTATATACCCTAGGGAAATTCTCCCAGATGTGCACAAAAATACACGTATAAGAATGTTCACTGTAGTACTCTCTGGAATAGTGAGAAACTGAAAACAACTTAAAAGATCATCAATAGAAAAAATGAATAAATAAAAAGTACAATACCATAAAGTAATTAAAATGAACTATGGCTATGTATTAACAACAAATCTCAAAAAATAATGGTTAATGCAAAAAATTAGCTGCAGATGACAGTACAATATGACACAATTTAAAATTTAAAACTATCTAGAACAATAATATACAATGTTTATATATTATGAAGTGAAAGTTAAGGAAAAAAACAAAAATTAATATGGCATAATGATAAGTGATAAATGTGGGTGGTGAATTTATTACCTTTAAAAAATTATGCTGTATACTGAAATACTAAAATTAAGTATATGAAATACTATTAAAAACACTAAACTGAAAAATAAAAATACTAAACTTAAATATTTGAGATTAAGTATTTGAAATAATTAATGATCATTTTTTAAAAACAGCCATAAAGTGATCCACCTGTAAAACTGCCTGGGTACCAGCTCGTATATTTTGTTCTGTTGCTTCTTCAGAGGCATTATGAAGAACATCTTGGTAGGAGCCATTTTTTGCCCAACCAGAATTTCGAACATGATCAGCAACATTGGTCCCATTTTCCTGAAGCAAAATATAAAGTTTTCAATATTTCAATAATAAGAATGCTGCATTAAGTCAGTAAGCTGAAAAGGTAAATGAAATTATTAGGTCCCACAGCTAAACAAGTTTCTTTCTCTCACAAGGAATGATGTCTTACCTGATTATAAAAGCAATATATATTCACTGTAGAAAACGTTCTCATTGACAAAAACAGGAAGTTAAAAAATCATCCATAAGGACCAGCCAGAAATTATACCATTTGAGACAGAGTCATATTTCTACGGATCTAATGTATAAACCTCCCTTCCATACTCTCAACGCATTCAACAATGGAATTATACTATTTATAGCATCAGAAACGATGAATTCTGTTCTAAATTAAATGTCAGAATCCAAATAACTTAAATAAAATAGAAAATAGCTTATATTTAAGAGTAGTAAAATTCCTATTATTCTAAGAATTATACTGATACTTCAAGCCACTAAGACTGCAGCTTTCTGCTTGAATTTTAGCTGTCACAAGTCTTACAGACCAGGGCGTTCTCTTAGGTGAAAAGCATACAAACAAAAATTTCACTCAGTGTGGTTTTCTTTCTAAAGTTTCCCTCCAGTTTCCTCCTGCTTTTGGTCACACCAATATCTTCAAATAGTTGTTTTTTTATATTTTGTAAAGTGTTTATTGCAATATGCAGGAGGTTGTGTTCAATACGGACTACTATGCCATTACTAGAAGCGATACAGGAACTTGGCTCTATGTAGCCAATAACATGGTCTACTCTAGCCTTTCTCTAGAGCTCCATAACCCTATGATCAGGTGTCTTCTGAAGGGTTCTTCCTGAATGACCCACAAGCATCTCAAATTCAAGATATTTTAAAGTAAGTTTATTAACCACATCCTCCCCATTCCTAACAACACCTCCAGCCACCTCAGCCACCACCAAACCTGTGCTTTTTAAAATTCCTATCCATGTGTGAATGCCAACTACCTGGGCTACCAAAAAAAGAAACTTGGGACACCTCCCCATTCCTCATACCTCTTAGCCATATCTGTCCTCTCCCTTAATAGTCCCAATGTAACTGCCACTGTCCTATATCTGATACTTATCAACTTTTTTTTTTTGTCCTTTTTGAGACCGGCCACACCGCACTCAGCCAGTGAGCGCTGTGAGCGCACCGGTCATCCCTATATAGGATCCGAACCCGTGGTGGGAGCGCTCCCGTGCTCCCAGCGCTGCACTCTCCCGAGTGTGCCACGGGCTCGGCCCTTATCAACTTATTTCTAAACTTTGCTAACACTTCCTAACTGGTTTCCTTACCTCCATATTGACCTCCAATCTATCCTCCACTTGGCCTGGCATGATCCTTCTGAAATATGTAACTATTCATGTTATTCTCCTATTTATAAACTTTCAAAAGCTTTCCAGTATCTCGAACATAATCAGTCCATTAACATGGCATACAAGTTACTGAACAGAATCTAGCCCTTGTTTATCTGACACTTCCTACCACTCTGTCCCATCTACTATTAGTTACAGCCAAATAAAAATATTTTCAAGGTTTCTCAAGTCTTTAGATGCTATTCACACTGTGTGACTCCTTTCCCATTTGTCTACCTGCTTTTCATATTATACTACCTCCTCTATGAAACAGACCCTCGCTTCCTCAAGCAGAGTTAGGTATTTCCCCTTTTATGTTCTAGGACCATAGAACTAACACTGTTTTATAATACTTACTTCGTATGTTTGTCTGCTTGCTAAACCATAAGTTATGTAAAGGTAGAATTGGTATTTCTACCTTCTTATTTATACATCCAACACTCATTCTCAATGTTTATAAAACGATGCCATAGAAGGCATTTTAAAATTTTTGAGGATGTTTTGTTGTCACAAGATTTGAAAGATACCACTGGGATTTAATGGGATGGGCCAGGGAATGCTAAACATCCTACAAGGTGCATGACAATTCTGCACGCACGCACACATGCACACACACATAACTGTCTTTCAAATGTCTCACAAATACTATGTGAATTAAAAAGCCCACTTAAAAACTATCTAGGGCCGGCCCGGTGGTGCACTGCTACAGTGTGCCGCTTGAGAGTGTGGTGGCGCTCCCGCCGAGGGTTCGGATCCCACATACAGACCGGTTCCCGCTCACTGGCTGAGCGAGGTGTGGAAGCAACACTGAGGGTTGCGATCCCGTTGCCGGTCCAGTACGGGCGCGACACTGAGGGTTGCGATCCGTTGCCGGACACGAAAAAAGACAAAAAAAAGGAAAAAAAAAAAAAAAAAAAACTATCTGAATCCATAACCTAATTCCATTTTCTAATTGCAATACAAAAATTTTTAACTGATTTCAATATATATTGAATTTATCAGAAATGTAAATCAATGAAAACTTAGTTCATTCCATTAACATCATTTGCTGGCATTTTGAAAAAATCACATTTCTAATGGCAATGCTGGTTGCAGTATGTAAGTAACTGATAGAACAAACCTATACAACACCCACATCACCAGTCCTCCCTCCATTCCTTCCTTCCACTGTTAATTTTTTAATTATGTATGTAAATAGTTTATATTATCTATCAGTCTTATTTAAGGATAGTAGATGACATAGGGTAGGGGAAAACAAATTATTTAGACTGAATAATATGACTTAAAAAGCTAGGGAAAACAGATTATTTAGACCAATAGGTTTATTTTCCAGAGTGATACAGAAATTTATTATTATTCCATAGGTGCTAAGGCATATTAGACAAAACAAATACATCACTTTCAATAAAATTCTTCAGTATCTGCTTCTTGGAGAACCTGACCTGTGAGAAGGGCTGAACAACCAAAGGACAAGAATCCATTTAGACTTAAGAATAAATAAAACTGGGGACCCAAATGCCACTTCTATTCTCTTTTCTCTCATCTTTTATTGATTATCACAGACCAGCTTGTTTTACCTGGTTAGGAAGTTTCACATTCTGCAATCAGATCTAGCAAAAGATTCAAGGAAGAATTCAGAATATTCTGGTTTGTGCTTGGTAGCCAATCCTAGAATAAGACAGGCACTACTTCCAGAAAAGGGGAAATTGTAGTTTGGTAATCACTTCACAAACTATGTACTATAACCTCCATTTTGAGGTAGTACTACAATTTTAAATATTATACCTTTATAATAGCATATAATTTTGATCTGGACAGTGACCTAAAAAATCAGTATACAACCTCAATATTAATTTTAAAATTGTGACATCACAGAGTTTTGCAATAGGGTACTGAGATAACTATCATTATATCACCTAAACAAAATATACTGGAAGATATCTTTAGCTTCCTTAGTACACTTTTGTGAAACTCTAATATATTAAACTTACACTAAAATACATAAATCTTACAATTTTACCTCTTCTCTTTTTTCTCCTTCTTCCACTGAAATGTCATGGTCTGTGACATTTTCAATGCAAGGTAGGTCTGAAGAAGTGAACACAATTTCTTCAGGCTCTTGCATAAATAAAGGTTTTTCCTCTTGCTGGATCCATTCTTGATACACTTTAACCACTTTTCTCATAGCTGCTGCTTCACAAATTGGTAATAAAAATGCCTAGTGAAAAAAAAAGAGAATAGAGATGATACCTTTTCCTTTGCCATAAACTGCTAATACATACATTTCTATGTTATTATAAAATATGAGACAAAAATTTTTTAAAGTTAACCACAGAGCTGGCCAGTTAACTCAGTTTGTTAGAGCCCGGTGTTAGAATGCTAAGGTCAAGGGTTCAGATCCCCATTCTGGCCAGCCGCCAAAAAAAAAAAAAAAAAGTTAACCAATTTATTTAGCAAAAAGCCCTTTGTCTCCAAATAACCTATAAATGCTTCTGGTAGATAAACTCTGACTTGAAGTGGAAGGAACTAAGATTTTGTTTCAACTGTACTATCTCAGAATAGTAATATTCCTTGTTTCGTGAAATTACTATGCTCTTACAAAGTTCAACGTGAATATAACTTTACATAATAAATCACATTTTTGTAATGGACATCATAGTTGTTCTGAAATTATTACTATTAAAATAATTTTGACAAAAAGATTTTAATAAAAAAAAATTAAATTTGATTCCAAAAAAGTAATAGAAATCACATGTAACAAGGCAACTTAGCTTTTCTAAGCACATAAAGAAAAAAAGTCAAAGCTTTCATATTACATTTTACATATAATCAGGTTCTATAATTTAAAAATAAAGCAAACAGAAAAATTTTAAAGGAATATCTTTAAATATTTTTCTCATCATAAAAATACTACATTTTCACAGCAAAAGAAAAATTTAAACATTTCAGATGCCCAAAAATAAAACAGTAAAAATACTCTTCATCTCACTTCCCAAAGTCCTTTCCCTGTATATGTCTGCATTTATGTGTTAAAACTTACATTTTACTTTTTAGTTACAAACAGAAATAGAATTAAATTGTTTCCACTTTTCCTTTTTACAACCACTATTAATTTCAACTTCAAAAACACAAGACCTTTACCTAAAATTTGCCACTTTCTACTTTAGAGTCATCAGTAGGTTTATTTAATAATAATGTGGTCAAAGGAACACCAAATAACTTTAAATACCCTGTTGATATTTTACACATTAACTTTTCATCATCATCTTGGGAACTGATTTTTTGCTCCCAAGATGATGATGAAAAGTTAATGTGTAAAATATCAACAGGGTATTTAAAGTTATTTGGTGTTCTTTTTATTTACTTGCTCATAATGATTCCCTAACGAACTCATTATTTGCTTTCTTCAAACTAACAATCCCATTCCTAAATTCTCACTCATATTCCAGCAGCTTAGTAGTCAAGTGGCATGATTTTGATATTCATTGCCTACTATACGACTATTTATTTAACACTTGTAGCAACAGTTCAGACACTCTTAAAAAGATTCAAAAATAAATTTCAAAAAATTAAAATGTTTCAAATAACTTCAATGAAGTTCTGTTCGAAGACACCAAAAAATGAACATATTTTTAAAAAATTAGTATGGGAACTCTTTGTACTTTCCACTCAATTTTGCTGTGAACCTAAAACTTTAAAAAATAAAATTTAATATTCATAAAAAATTAGTAATTCCCAGAGCTAAGATATTTATTATTGCCCAAATTGTCAGACTATATCCCAAGTGGCCTGATGAATTTACTACAAACCACAATGTACCTGCATCCTTGCAGGTTCCAAAATATGATTTTCCTAACACACAAAACATGGATCTGGAGAAAAAACTGATATTAGCCATGGCTAAAAACTGAGGCATAAAACCAGGGTGACAATTTATAAATTTACAATGAGAATTAACTGTCACAGAAAACAGAATATTCAAGTCCACATATCAGCAGTTTATCTCTCTATGAAGAAGAAACAAAAGACCCAGAATAGCAAAAGCAATCTTAAGCAAGAAGAACAAAGCTGGAGGCACCACACTTCCTGATTTCAAAATACTTTACAAAGCTACATTAATCAAAACAGTACGGTACTGCCATAAAGACGGACCAATATAGATCAATGAAACAGAATACAGAGCTCAGAAATAAATCCACACATCTGCAAGTCAACTGATCTTCAACAAGTATGCCAAGAACGCACAAGGGAAAAGGATAAACTCTTCAACAAATGCCATTAGGGAAACTGGATATCCAAATGCAGAAAAATGAAATTGGCCCCTTATCTCACACCATATACTAAAATCAACTCAAAATGGATTAAAGACTTAAACTAAGACCTGAAACCACAAAACCATTAGAGGAAATCATAAGGAAAAAGTTTCCTGACATTGGTCTGGGCAATAATTTTTTGGATATGACACCAAACACAGAAAACAAAAGCAAAAACAGATAAGTGGAATTATATCAAACTAAAAACCTTCTGCACAGGAAAGAAAACAATTAACAGAGTGAAAAAACTTATGGAATGGAAGAAAATACTGGCAAAGCACATATCTAATAAGGGCTTAATACCCAAAATATATAAGGATCTTAAGCAACTCAACACCAAACCAATAAATAGCCCAATTTTTTCTTTTTCTTTAAAAAGATGACTGGTAAGGGGGTCTTAACCCTTGACTTGGTGCTGTCAGCACCATGCTCTCCAAAGTGAACTAACCGGCCATCCCTATATAGGGATCTGAACCCGTGGCCTTGATGTTATCAGCATCATGCTCTCCCAAGTGAGCCACGGGCCGGTCCTCAAATAGCCCAATTTTTAAATGGGCAAAAGATCTGAACAGACATTTCTCAAAAGATGACATACAAATGTACAACAGGTTTATGAAAAAATACTCAATCACTAATCTTCAGGGAAATCCACATCAAAACTAAAATGAGCTATCACCTTACACCTGTTAGGATGGCCACCCTCAAGAAGACAAAGATCACAGGTGTTGGTGAGGATGTGGAGAAAAGGGAATCCTTGTTCACTGTTGGTGCAAATACAAATTGATATAGCCATTATAAAAGACATTATGGATGGTCCTCAAAAAACTAAAAATAGAACTATAATTTGATCCAGCAATGTGACCTCTGGGTATATACCTGAAGGAAATGAAACCAGCATCTCAAAGAAATATCTATGTTCCCATGTTCTTTGCAGCATTATTCATAACAGCCAAGATTCAGAAACAATCTATGTGTCCAAAGAATGCATATATATGTGTGTGTGTATATATATATATATATATATACACATACATACATATCCCATTTTCTTTACACAAACACACACACACACACAAAAGAATACTATCCAGCCTTAAAAAAGAAGGAAATCCTGCCATTTGAAATAACATGCATGAACCTGGAAGACATTATGCTAATTTCAGTAAGCCAGACACAGAAAGATAACTAGCACATGATCTCACTTACATGTGAGATCTCACTTATATGTGGAACATAAAAAAAAAAATCAAACTCGGGCCAGCCCGGTGGCGCACTGGAGAGTGCACTGCTTGGGAGCGTGGCGGCGCTCCCGCCGAGGGTTCGGATCCCATGTGGAGACCGGTTCCCGCTCACTGGCTGCGTGCGGTGCGGGCGCAACACTGAGGGTTGCGATCCCGTTGCCGGTCCCCGGTAAATCCTGCCATTTGAAATAACATGCATGAACCTGGAAGACATTATGCTAATTTCAGTAAGCCAGACACAGAAAGATAACTAGCACATGATCTCACTTACATGTGAGATCTCACTTATATGTGGAACATAAAAAAAAAAATCAAACTCGGGCCAGCCCGGTGGCGCACTGGAGAGTGCACTGCTTGGGAGCGTGGCGGCGCTCCCGCCGAGGGTTCGGATCCCATGTGGAGACCGGTTCCCGCTCACTGGCTGCGTGCGGTGCGGGCGCAACACTGAGGGTTGCGATCCCCTTGCTGGTCCCTGGTACGGGCGCGACACCAAGGGTTGCGATCCCATTACAGGTCAGTAAAAAAAAAAAAAAAAAAAAAAAAAAAAAAGGAAAAAAAAAAAATCAAACTCATAAAAGCAAAGAATAGAATGGTGGTAAGGGGCTGGGTGGTAGGCAAAATATGGAGTTGTTGGTCAAAAGGTACAAAGGTTCAGATATGCAGGATGAATAAGTTGTGGACATCTAATATACAGCATGGTGACTAGTTAATAATACTGTATTTTATAATACTTGAAATTTGCAAGGAGATTTGATCTTAAGTGTTCTCATACATAAACACACAGAAAGTCATAACTATGTAAGGCAATGGATATGTTAATCAGCTTGTGGTAATCCACAATGCATATGTATATCAAAACATCATGCTGTACACATTAAATATATATAATTTTTATTGGTCAAGTATACCTCAATAAAGTTGGGCGGGAAACCTGCAAAACTAAAAGTGTTTGATACCAATGGACTGCCACTAAAGTAAATTCTAAATGATGAACTTCAAGCAGAGGAAAGTGATTCTAAATAGATCTGAAAGGGAAGAAATCGTGATAAAAGAAAGTGAGAAATATATAACTAAATGTTAACCAATATAGAACGAACACAACAACAATAATACTGGGGTTAACACAAACACACAAAACAGATCTCAATTATTTGATAACAATATATAAGCTGGGGGGAAAAATTAAGAGTAATAGGGTTCTTCTAATGTCCTTGCATTAGGAAGTGGGTAAAAAAACAATAACTTTAGAACTTGGAAAGTGAGGTAACCATGTTAAAATTTACATAATAATCACTAAAATAGAGAATAACTTTTAAACAAGAGATGGGGGAAATATAGAATTAAAAATCATAATTAAAAAGAAAGCAAAAAATAAGAGAATAATGAAAAAAAGAAATATAGGCAAGATAAGGAAAATAGAACAAAATAAGATAGATCAACAAATCCAAACATGTAAGTTATTATATAAATATAAATGTTCCAGTTAAAAGACAGATTTTTATAATACAACCATATTTACAAGAGACATATAAAATCAAAGGGCACAAAAAGACTGAAAATAAAAAGATTAAAAAATGATATATGAGGCTAATTCTGATAAAAATAAAGTAGTATAGATATACAGTCATTCCTTGGTATCTATGGGGGGTTGGTTTTAGAAAACCACCCCGCTCATACCAAAATTCACAGATGCTCAAAGTTCCTTATATAAAATCCATAACCTATTACATGTATAACCAATGTACATCCTCCCATATACCTATGCACATAACACATAACCTATATATATAACCTATGCACATCCTCCCTATACTTTGAATCATCTTTAGATTACTTATAATACCTAATACTATGTAAATGCTATAAAAATAGTTGCTATACTATATTGTTTTTCATTTGTATTATTTATATTGTGTTACTTATTTTTCAAATATTTTTGATCTGCAGTTGGTTGAATCAGTGGATGCAGAACTTGCAGATGCAAAGGGCTGACTGTACTAATAGTAGACAAAATAGACTTTAATCAAAAAAAATTTCTACAGAAGAAAAGAGATATAAATAAATGGTTCAAGTTGCCAGAAGATATAAAATTATAAACTTGTATGTACTTAATTACACAGCTTCAAAATACACAAAGAACAACTGTCAGAACTACAAAGAAAAAAACAGACAAATCACCATCACAGTACAAAATTTTAACACAACCCTCTCCGTAACTGAAAGGTCAAGCCAACCAAAAATCTTAAGTAAGGATACAATAAAGTTGACCAACACAATTAATAAGCTTGATCTAGTGGACTTTAAACATTACTGAACTCAACACCTTCAAACAATATTCTTTTCAAGCACACAGAACATTTACTGGGACATAAGTTTTAATAAATTTTAAATAACCAGTATCTTAGAGACTGTATTCTCTGACTAAATCACATCAGAAACACATAAGAAAAAAAAATTAGAAAAAAATCTAATGTTTGAAAAATATACTTTTCTAAACAGGTCCAAGAAGGTATCATCATGAAAATTGGAAAATATTTGGAACTGAATAATTACAAAAATGCTATACATCAAAATTTGTAGAACGCAGCTAAAATCTTTTTAAGAGGCAAATTAATATCCTCAGAAGTGCTTAAAAGAGAAAACAAGGCTAAAAATTAATTAGCTAGGAAAAGAACCACCAAGTCAAGAAAAGTAGAAAGAAGAAAATAACGAGGAAAAATTAATAAAAGAGAAAAGCAAACACAAAACAGAGAATCAACAAAGCTAAAAGTTCATTCTTTGAAAAGACTTATGAAATTGACAAATCTCTGATAAGAATCATAAAAAAAAAGGAGGGAGAATAAACACTAATGGGAATGAAAAAGAGGAACTTCAGAGATTAAAAAGAGTGTGGGCTGGTCCGTGGCTCACTTGGGAGAGTGCAGTGCTGATAACACCAAGGCCACGGGTTCGGATCTTTAGGAAAAAAAGAAAGAGAGATTAAAAAGATTGTAGGACAGAGCTGGGCAGTTAGCTCAGTTGGTCAGAGTGCAGCCTTCTAACACCAAGGTCACAGGTTTGGATCCACATACTGGCCAGCCACCGCCCCCCCTCCGCAAAAAAAAGATTATAAGAGGATGTCCATAAATCTGAAACTTTTATGTCAGTAAATTTGAGAACAAATTTAATAAACAAATTCCTAGAAAATAAACTTATTCAAACGGACTCAAAAAGTAGAAAACCTGAACAGCTCTATGAGGTTTAAAATTTCCCACAAGCATTTCAACATCATTTGTCAAATGTCTTTCCCTTCCCATTTGTTATATATTCTGTTAACACAAACCTTCAATCTGGCTGCTATAACCACTGCCAAAGTGGGACAAAAAAGTTACAAGTTCTTTAACTTTGGTTGACAAGCCTAATGCCACCTCATACTTTGTTTTACCATATGAATAAACATGTGGGAGATGAAAATTATTTGCTTGGCCTAGAGAGTTCACTGGCATGTTCGGGCAGTCACACAGGATTAAAGAGCAGTGACACGGGAACCAGGATCTGGGCATTTTAGTCTCAGATCTACCACTTACTTGCTGTGAGACTTAAACGATCCTCTTCAGCTACAAAGCTCAATGACGTTTACCTGCGAAAGTTAACTAACTTTGCTATTAAGAGCAATAGTTAGTTTTCATAAGGTTTATTTACCACAAAATTTCTATGTATGTGAGAATGTGCACTTAGGAATTTCTAGCTATATTTACATGAAATAGCTTTTTTTTTTTTCCTTTTTCTTCTTTCTTTCTTTTCGCTCTTTCCCCAAGCAACTGTAATTTCAGTAATGCCTTAGAGGACAAAAGTGAGTCTCTCTGAAGATAAAGCAACGAAAACACCATGTCTTGCATTCATAAACCACTTTTTACTGATCAGAGAGTGGAAGATAAAATAGTTTTACTATAATTTATTAATCAAACGATAGGAAGAAAAGTTAAATCCATAAAGTGAGTCATTTAAAAAATGATTCTGAAAACAGAAGTATGAGGGAGAAAAAGAAAATAGTTATTAAACTAAAATAATCATAAACTAAAATATATAAAGAATAAACAGAAAATATTAAAGGATTACATGTAAAATTTAAAAACTAAATATGACATTACAAAAACATCTCCAAGAAGAATAAATTTTAAATAGTTAAATTCAGTATATTCAATGTTAAAGACAAAAGTCTTCATTACAAATTAAAAATACTGACAGGTATTTTACCTGACGAAATATCTCAGTGACAAAGTTTACATTACTTCTTTTAGAAGAAAAAACTCTGCGAACTATTTCAATGTCTGTGAGATGTTCTTCATCAATACTACAGAGACTAGATGAGCTGGGTTCTCGCTCTGTGAGAGTGCTTGTATTAGAATGAGACTGTTCTGGTTCTGTAGTTCTGTCTGCTTTATCAGCATTATCATTTCTGTTTTCTTCTCTGGATACCAAACTAGCGGCTGCTCTCTAAAATAAAAATGAAAGAGGAAGAATATCATAATCACTTAACTGGATATTTTGTCTTTTAACAGCAAATACTGGCAGAATCCAAAGCATTCCACAAGTAACTTACAGCACTGTTTAAAATCCAGGCATAGAGTTTCATTTAGAATCCATTCTAAACAAGTGGCAATGCAAATAATTCAACATATAAACGATACAAATATACTCCAAAATGTGTAGTAACTAATTATCTACTCACCTATAATTAGATTTGTTTCTCAGTAAGTTTACAGTTCAAACAAGTTACTAATTAAAGCTGGGCGAAAGAATAATGCTAACAGAAGCATCTAAGATCTTTTTGAGAATAAATAAATAACATATTTTGGACTATTTACCTAATTAAAGCCTTAATGTTTAAAATTATCTCCATTTAACCTTACAGAAAAATTCACACAAGTAATAACTTTTGTTTTTTTAATGTCTCCTGTTTTTTTCGGGAGTGGGAAGGGCATGTGCCTGGCTGGTACAGGGATCCAAACCCTTGACCTTTGCGTTATCAGCACTCCGCTGAGTGAGCTAACTGGCCAGCCCACAAGTAATAACTTAAACAAACAAAAGTCAAACAAAACAAAGGAAAGGAAAAAAATTTATGAGAGAAGCAGAAATGAAACTAAAAATATTAGAAAACTTTAGAGAAAACTCTAAATTCTAATAACAGAATTTCCACCAAGACTGAAGATCAAGCCTAACCCTAGAGAAAAAGTAAAAGTCTTAAGGTGGTGATATGTAAAGTACTACCATAATATGGTAGAAGTAGCACTATTCTGTGGCATGGTAAATTATTTTCTATTAAGTTATTCAATTTTTGGTCTCAAGTTTTGTCATCTATAAGAGAGTTTAAGTAAATGATCTCAAATCTGTCGTCTCAATCAAAAAAAAAATCTATGATCCATAAAAAATCCTAGATCCATTAGGTTCTAAGATCAGAAAAACAGTCGTGCTTGAGAGTGTTGGCATTTAATAATTCTTTGTAGAGAACTTGGAACAAAGTTTTGGTAAAAATGCACCATATACTCTGCTGCAGGCAAAAGTCTAAGGGAAATAAAAGTCAAATATTCTGAACTCTTAGGAACTATACACACTTTATACCCCCATTCTATTTTTAAAAGACTTCAGAAGTTATACAAAAACACACTTTAAGATTTTAAAAGCTAAATGGGGAAATCTGAGAAAAGGAAAATAAAAATAGTAAAAATACTGTAATATAGACACATTCAGAAAAACACACAACGAGGGAAAAGAGAAAATGAAGAAGAGGTAAACTGTCTAATCCACAGAAACAGAATTTTAAATATTAGTTCCTCTGTTGTACGGCTGTGTAATTTTATTATCACATTTCTAAACTCGGTGCCTTTGTTGGAAAAAAGAGAAAGCGGGACAGAAACAGGACTTTAAATCTGCATTCTATGAGTGCCTAGAAATTAAAAAGGGCTATCAAGGTCCTACCGTTCGATTGCAGTTCTTTCCAAGTGTAAAAATTTATTTGTACAATTCAGAATATTTTTAGTACTATACAATTAAAATAAAATACAGAAATAAATTAGAAACTGGAACTGATACACAACTAAAATTGCCTATACCCTCCAAGTTCTATTTTTTTAAAAATTATTAATTCTATAATAATTAAAATTTGTATTTATAAAATACATTTATACAAATAGAATATCACTATTATTTGTTTTAAATGTGCTTGACAACTAAGGCAATTGGAATCAGTGGAATAAATCTCAAAAGCCATTTCTAACTTTCACAACCTTGCCTCATTTGTATATTACCTGAATATTCTTTGGCAAGACTTCACCTTCCATCCCAGGAATATGAGGTCCTGTATGGGGTTTTGGCTCCAGCCAGAAAGAAACCAGCCAACGAATGACAATAACACGAGCCTTAATGAAAGGCTCCTTTGTACAATAGATTGCTTCATTGGTTTCAGCATCCTTTTTTATCATGACATAATGTGGCTTTGGTCTCATCTGTGGGATATCTATGCAAAATAAAAACAAAACAAAAACCAAAATAAGAAAGTAATTATGCTTACAAAACATGATGTTATTCTGGTTTTAGAAGTTGCTTTAGCACAAAAACGATATTATAAAATTTGCTAAATGTTAGCATGGAACCTAGAAGAGTAAACCATGTATACCAGGGCTGATATACAAAAACATGCCTTTTTGCAAAATATCATCCAAAGCTTCACTGAATCCTGCCTAAGTACAAGAAGCTTCCAGAAACATTTAAAATTAATGAGAGCTCACTTCAATTAACCTAAGACACAGATCCCCCTACCAGCCAGCCACCAAAAACAAACAAAAAAAACCTAAAACTAAAACACATATTTTGAAGTCATACAAAGTATAAGGTTTTGCCTGAGCCTATTAGTTGCTGAAACCTGGTATCAGAAACATGTTTCTGCAAAACAGACATTTCCACATACAACTACCAATGCCTTCTATATATGACAGAGGTTTGCTTTGAATCCAGGATTTGTTCACAATGCTCTATCTTCAAGACTCCAAAAGATATCTTGGTACAGCCACTAAATACTGGACAAGATATAATCAAAACATATGACAATGTAATTATTCATATAGGATATGAATAAGGCTAATACTTGATTTAATCCTTGGGAAGCCTTAAAAAATATATATAATATAGTATAAGCATCATACCAGACATCAGAATTCAGTTTAATTTATAATCACAAATATTTCTGGTGGGCTAATTTCTCCAGAGAATTTAAAAAATCTTTCTCAATGAAAATTCCTATTAATATAAATTCACTTTCAGTATAAATTTAGGTATAGTAATTACCCGTACCAACCAATACAAATATTAAATGTGATCAGTTTTCCACAGTAATAAATGCCAACTTTACATTGAGAGATTTTTATTCTTATGTGTGATCTTTTAGAAAATTCCAAATGCTACCTACCAAGTACAGGATGATATAAACTGTACTCCTTGCAGATGTTTGGAAAAATATAAGGCAAGTAATATTTCTTAAAATGTGAAAACAAAAATGAAAATCCCCTTTCTTGATTTTCTTTGTTCTTCCATTCTAAACTTTTTACCTAAAAATAAACAAAATAATTAGAATCATTACAGGAGACAGAATCTCTTAAATACAATTATGAGCTGTTGTAAACAAGCTTGTAAACGGTTACAATACATTGAACTGCTATATACAGCAAAAGGACCAATCTTTAAAATTGGTCTAATGTCACATAAATACATTACATATTTTAAAAACCTTAGAAGTTAAAATGTGCTCTAAAAAACTGTGAAAACTGACTCAAAATTTGGCTCTACTAATGACAAAGATACCAATGTTCTTTCCCCCTTTGCCCCTTCCTGAATAATTCGGCTTAAAAGTCATATGAAATAGGCATACATGGACAGGGCTGTGTGTGCGCGCATAAGCTGTAGAAGTAGTTGAGTGCAAATAATCATAGGCTGAGTACAAAAAGCAGGTCATCCATGAAGGCGCGTAGCAGAGGAAGCAGCCCAGTGGGAACTCAGAGCCTGGGCTAGGTGAGGAGAGTGTCCATGAAGTGGGAAAGAAGACGGGGACAGAGGAGACAGAGCAGTATAACATAGGGTATGGAAATGCCTATATGGTGAGGAAGATATCCAAGTAGGGTATTGGCAAAGGCCCAGAGTGGGGTATTGAAGCCCGATAGAATTTAGGGGAATGTCTGCAAGAAGGGCAATGGGGATAATAGGAGGTTGACTACTTACAAGGGAAACTGATTAAATAAGTAAATATACTGAGAATAATGTGAGCCAGGTATCTCACTGAAGGAAAATAATTATATATATTTAAAGGAAGAAACCAGAATAAACTCCGTTGTACTGAACTTAAATTTGGGGTACTTCGTTATAAATTTGTGGTGTGTGATAGATGGTTGGGTGGATGGACAGATGGATGGATGGATGGATGGACAGCCGGACAGATAGACAGATATAATGATAGACCAATGGATGGATTAGAGTGCCTGTGTATGTACACATTCCCTAGCTCTGGCCACTGAGAGGGCCCAGAAGTAGCAACACCCCAACAGCAATAAGCATCCTGAGTGTCTGGATCTTGCATTCTAAATACTATTCTCCACTAAAATGAATGATGTCTCCCTGGAGAAACAGCAGAATTCAGAGCTATTCAGAATTCAAGGAAGGTACAAGATGAGACTGGAACACCTCACTGTGCCAGGAAGTACGGAAGTGCTCAAAAAATGATAGAAACAAATCAAAAGGCATAAGAGTTAGCTTGAAGGAGCTCCCACTAGTCAAATCTAGGACAATCTGTGCATCAAAATAAGTAACTGTAATAAATATTTAACACACGGACTCATAGGAATTCATAAACCCATGTTGAGAAAATTAATTAATTAATTGATTAAATGGGGAGGGGTGAAAACTTTTTCCTATATAGTATTTTGCCAACTGTTGAATCTAGAAGTAGCGATGGAATTAAAATATCACCAGTTGGCCCCCAAAAAAGCAAACAAAAAAACCCTCAAATATCCATCAACTGATAAAGAGATAAACAAAATGTGGTATATCCACACAATGGAATATTTCTCAGCAATAAAAAGGAATGAAGTATTGATACATGCCACAACACAGATGAACACTGAAAACATTTGCTAAGTAAAACAAGCCAGTCAGAAAAGACTACATATTGTATGATTCCATTTGTATGAAATGTCCAGAACAGGCAAATAGATAGAGAGAAAACAAACTACTGTTTGCCTAGGGCCGGTGATGGAGAGTTGGGGGGTAAATGGACTGACTCCTAACAGTTACGGAGTTTCCTATTAGAAGGACTGAAATGTTCTAAAATTATATTGTGATGGTCGTTGCATAACCCTGTGAGTATACTTAAACACTGAACTGCACGTTTTAAGAGTGAACTATATGGTATTATGTATTATATTTCAATAAAGCCATTTAAAAAAAATTACCAGTTAGCAACCATAATAGTAATAATTTAGCCAAAAATCTTCAATGGATGCTAAAATACATGGGTGAAATTTTAATGAGGAAGGGGATATTTACATAGTTACAAAGTACTTCCCCACAAACTAATTATTGATTATAAAGAGAAGAGGAGTAATATTACACTGGAAAAGCCTGGCAGACATCACCTTTATAAAGGGATCAAGGTTAACATTACTCATAAATCAGAATTATCTCAAATGGAGCACAGACCTTAATATAAAACATAAAGCTATAAAACTTCACAAAGAAAACATAAGAGAATACCTTTGTGACACTGGATTAGGCAAAGATTTCTTAGAAAAAAACCACCAAAAGTCAGATCCATAAAAGAAAAAACTTGATATACTGAACTTCATCAAAATAAAAAAATTTGTTCTTCAAAAGAACAAAAGTAGTCTTCAAAAGACTGCTATGAAAATGAAAGGCAAGCCACTGGGAGAAAATATTTGCAAAACATACTCACATACCTAAGGGCTTCTATCTAGAATATATAAAAAACTTACAACTTAATAAGACAAATAACCCAATTAAAAAATGGGCTAAAGAAGTGAACAGACACTTCACCCAAGAGGATATATGGATAAAAAATAAGCACATGAGAAAATACTCAACACATTATTAGCCATTAGGGAAATGAACATTAAAACCACAATGAGATAACTATTACACACTCACTAGAATTGCTAAAATTACAAACTGACTATCCCAACTTTTGGTGAGAATGTGAAGCATTCATACATTGCTGGTGAAATGTAAAAAGGTACAACCATTTGACAGCTTGACAGTTTCTTAAAAAGTCAATATATGAGGGTTCTTCAAAAGTTCACGGAAAGATTAGTATAATCTTTTAATTCCATTTTTCCATGAACTTTTTTTTTTTTTTTTTTGTCTTTTTCCATGTCCGGCAACGGTTCGCAACCCTCAGTGTTGACCCCGTACCGGACCAGGGACCGGCAACGGGATCGCAACCCTCGGTGTTGCCCCCGCGCCTCGCTCAGCCAGTGAGCGGGAACTGGTCTGTATGTGGGATCCGAACCCTCGACGGGAGCGCCGCCGCGCTTCCCAAGCGGCGCACTAGCGCAGTGCGCCACCGGGCCGGCCCCTTTCCATGAACTTTTTAAGTACCCTCGTATACCTCCTATATGACTTAGTCATTCCACTCATAGGGATTTACCTGAGGGGAAAAAAAGCTTGTGTTCACATGAAACCTTGTTTACCAATTTTCACAGCGGTTTTACTTCTAATAGCCAAAAAACGAGACAATCCAAAAGATCATTAACAGGTGACTGGATAAATAAATTGTGCTGTATCCATACACTGTAATGCTACTTACCAATGAAAAGGAGCAAACTATTGATACATTCAACAATATGGATGATTCTCAAAATAATTATGCTGAGAGAATGAAGCCAAACCAAAAAAGAGTATGTACCACATGATTCTATTTATATGAAAATATGAAAAACGCAAACTAATTTACAGTGACAAAAATCAGATAAATGGTTGCCTGGGTGTTGGGAGAGTGCAAAGGTAAGGATTACAAAAGGATCCAAGAAAACTTTTAGGATATGTTCATCACCTTGCTTAAGACGATGATTTCATGTGTATAACATGTAACAGAATTCATCAAATTGCAAACTTCAAATGTTACAGTTTACTGTATACCGATTATATCCCAATAATCTAGTAAAGAAATCTTAAAAATCTATATACAGTACAAAAGATTTTCAAAAAAAAGAAAAACTAGAAATAATAATGGGTAACATCTACCCACTATAAAACATTTACAGTGTGCTGTGCACTTTTTCTAAGCATTTTGCACTATTTAAGCCTCAAACACCAAAGGGATAGGTAATTTTTTTATCCCTATTTTACAAATGGGAAAACAGCAGCACAGTGGTTAAGGAATTTGCCAAAGGTAACACTACTAGTAAGATGTGGAACTGGGATTCAAACCCTAGCAATTTGGTTCAGGGTACAAATTAACTTTACAATATTTGTTTCTGAGATATAAAGAATTTTTGTGTTTACAACAGTTACAGGGAAAATATATGTGCTAAAAGTATTTTCATCAGTCAATCAGGACGTACACATTTCCATATTCACAGAGATGGAGAGATTACCTTACAAAATATATGCACCTAAAAATTCAAAGGTACAAATAAGTTTAATTGAAAATTTCATTACTCACCAATACCTATCCTGCAGCCTACCACCCTAGTTGTTACATCTTGGCAGATTAATCCCTAAATCAGTTATTAGCTTTTCATTTAAAGTACCATAGGTGCTGATTACAAATGAAAGGATTAGAAAATAAGCCCAACTGGCTCACATAAGAAGGTATATGCATAAAGAGCCTACTTTACAAAAATTCCTCTCTCCAACTCCCTCTGTAAAAGTTTCATAATCCCTCCAATGATTTTTTATTTCAGGAAGGGGATACTAACGTATTTTCAAAAATAAAAATTTGTCACTCTTCCTTCAAGAAAATAAGCAAGTATCTACTGTGACAGAATAATGGTAAGAGAAGGAAAAAAGGATAGTAACAGCAATAATATCAAAGAAGATAACACATACCTGAATTACTATATATTTTAAAAGTGCTTCAAGAAAATAGCTCGTGAGATCTTCTTGTCCTTTATCTCCTGATTGTGGGGGAACAAGAGGAGTGATTTCCTCTATAGTAACTTGAGCTACCCAAAGATAAAAGAACAGTATAATTATAGACAAATCTAATAATACAATGCATGTGACCAAATAAAATTTAACTGCAGAACATGTATGCAATGATAACTACTTAAATACTTTCTAAAGACTGAAACATGAAATAAATCTGAGGTCATCCCTGATAGTCCATCACATCCATAAACTTTAATAATCAGCTATTTCATGAACCCCTGATTGAAAAAATGTGCATAGGGATAAACAGACAGATATGCAGTGATTAGGAATGAATAAATCTCACTCAATAAAGAAATTCTCCTGATAATTTTAAATTCACATTGAGAGTGTACACTTTAAAAATTCCACAATGGAAACATTAGCAATAATGTGCTATTCATCAGAGTAACAATCTGATTACACTTATAAGAAATTTTTTACTTTTCAGATAGTCAAAAAAATACAATATAACAAATGCAAATGCAAGAAAATCAATCCACCACTAGTCAAAAGCTCTTAAGTATTTCCTAAGCAGCACAATCAGTACCTGGTTTAACACATGCAGGTCCCTAAACGTGGAGGGTACTAACATTAATAAAGCAAATGTATTTCACAGGGCCTAACACACAGAAATGTTAAGCTTGGGAAAAACAGAAAACTTTCCCAGGACTAAAGTCTCTGTTGTAGATAAAAAATTTGTAACACAGCAGAAAGTTCTTGCTCTAAGGGCAGATGCCCTCAGTGCAGCTAAACCTAATGATGGGAAAAATATGTGAGTTAAAATCTTCAAGGCTACTCTGCCAATTAGTAGTTGGTTCCACATTTCACTTTCAACTGTTTCTCTAAGTTTCCTAGGGAACTTAGTTGTTGCCATAATGATTATCTCATTGGTTCTTTTGTATGTCACATAGCCTGGTTTTATGACTCCTTTGATGGTAAATTGCTTAAACTATTTTTAAGCTGCACCTACTTTAATGAAAATTGTCATGTAGCCAGTTTATGTTTTCACTATGACTGATTAACCACCTGTGTTCTTTCCTGTAACTTTTTGCCTGGACAATAAAAACCGAGAGAAAACCTAGTTCGTGGTTATTTCCTAGGAATTCTTCTCTCTTGAGGAAATCGTTCCTGGGATTTAACCCCTTTGGGCCTCTCATTGCTCAGGAGAAATGGGCTTTGAGTAATCCTTCACGTCTCCATTGCCCTGGGGGAGAGGTGACACCTAAACCTGTCTCTCAACAAATATCAGCCAAGGAACTAACCTCACAACAGAGACAGATTTCACCTCTTAGATAGTACATGGTATGTTACTTGTACCACTCATTTAAAAAAAATTTTCTTTAAAAATACATTTATCACCTGTACCCTGAATTTCCGGGACCACTCTGTGCCCACAGAATAAACTTTTTGAATGCTTTACTTCGTAAAGCTATAAAAATCCCCTTAAAACCCACTGGAACTCTTCCATAAGAACTTCTTAGTCTCTGTTGGGGAATATAAAGATACTCCATATTTTCCATGTCTTGCAGAGCAAAACTTCTATTCTCAAAAAGAGAAGGGGCGGGGCCGGCCCGGTGGCGCACTGGATAGTGCGCCGCTTGGGAAGCGCGGCGGCGCTCCCGCCCGAGGGTTTGGATCCCACATACAGACCGGTTCCCGCTCACTGGCTGAGCGAGGCGCGGAAGCAACGCCGAGGGTTGCGATCCCGTTGCCGGTCCCGGTCTGGTACGGGGGCGACACTGAGGGTTGCGATCCGTTGCCGGACACGGAAAAAGACAAAAAAAAAAAAAAAAAAAAAAGAGAAGGGGCAAGAGTCAGTCACAAATGCATTTGAAGCTAATAATAATAAAAAAAGAGTCAGGTATAAAAAGAGTAATGAAAGAAAACCTACAGTGATAGGGTTATAGAGATGCAGAAGAAAAATTACTTATAAAACATGTTAAACACATCAAAATGACATATAATGTAATAAGCAGGCAAAAGTAGCCTACTCATACTGGTTCATTTATAGACTTCATGTCAGCTTGGTACTGTTTCTTAAATTTTGTGCTACAGGTATAGTTTGCTTTACCACAAAACCTAAATTTATAGAAATACAAATTACAAATAAGATGAAGTATACAACACAGCACTGATCATGGACTGAAATGTACACCCCCCAAATTCATATGTTGAAACACTAACCCTCAATGTAACTATATTTGGAGAGAGGGCCTTTCAGGAGGTAATTAAGGTTACATAAGAAACAGCATGCCTGGGGTTCTAGGGCAGGAGCCAAGGGCCAGTCCCTCCACCCAGAAGCAGGCAAGAAACAGAGCACACCTGGAGTCCTAAGGCAGGAGCCGAGGGCAGCATCCCCTGGAGCACACTGATAACACCACTTCCACACAGGTGATCCACCACAGCCACTGCCACAAAAACAGCTGCCGCAAAAGTGGCGGACACCACAGCAGTAGCCAGAACTACCATGCAGGCAGCCTGCCAGACACTCAACTGTGTTCACACAAGGAGAGTCACCACTATTGGAGACTGGAAAGAGAAGAGGACATCTCTTTCCTCAAAGCCTGCCCCAGAGTAATAGAAGGAACTGCTTTACAAGATGTCCAGACATGAACTCAGAGGTATTAGAAATAGGAAAACCCAATAAAATATGACACCACCAAAAGAATACAGTAATTCTCAGACCCAATAGAGCAAGAAACACTTGAAATGACTGAAAAGGAATTCTGAGCAACAAGCTTAAGGAAACTCACTGAGCTAGGAGAGGACTCAGACCACAGACTGAAATAAGAAAAAAAAAAAAAAAAAAAAAAAAAAAAAAATCCAGGATATGAGGGAGGAAATTAACAAAGGGATTAATAGCTTAAAAATAATGTAGCATTTTAATATAGGTGTTTACAAGTAAAAATTTTTCTCTAAGCACTGCATGAGCCCTGCATTCTACAAATTTTAATATGTTGAACTTTGGGGTCGGGGG
>NW_007726165.1:984495-1002474 GCF_000696425.1 Galeopterus variegatus
AAAAAAAAAAAAAAAAAAAAAATCCAGGATATGAGGGAGGAAATTAACAAAGGGATTAATAGCTTAAAAATAATGTAGCATTTTAATATAGGTGTTTACAAGTAAAAATTTTTCTCTAAGCACTGCATGAGCCCTGCATTCTACAAATTTTAATATGTTGAACTTTGGGGTCGGGGGGGGGGGCCCTAACTGGATAGGACTGGTGTCCTTATATAAGAAGAGTAAGAGACACCAGAGGGCTCGCTCTGTGTATGTGTGCATGTGCCCAGAGAAAAGACTATGTAAGGATGGAACAAGAAGGTGCACTGTGAAAGTTGAGGAGAGGAGAGAGGCCTCACCAGAAACCTGTTGGTACCTTGATCTTAGACTTCCAGCCTCTAAAACTGTGAAAAAATAAATTTGTCATTTAAGCCACCCAATCTGCAGCATTTTGTTATGACAGCCCTAGCCAACTAATATAGAACTATATAGGACAAATGTTTGCTTGTGAAAGAAGAGATTAAGTATATACAGTTTACCCTTAAACAGAGTGGGGGTTAGAAACATTCCTCACTCGCCCTCACAGTCGAAAACCCATATATAACTTTTGACTTCCCCAAAATTTAACTATTTTTTAAGTAACTACTTCCTTAAGTAGTAGTTGAATTACTGAAAGCTTACTAACAACCTACTGTTAAGTGGGCTACTGTTTGGTCAGGAATGTCATGAATTCATTTACTGAAAAAGCTCCATGTATAAGCAGACCTGTGCAGTTCAAACCCATGTTGTTCACGGGTCAACTGTATACAAAAATATATACATATATTTATAACAAAAAGCAAAAGCACTTTAAGGGCCGGCCCGGTGGCGCACTGGAGAGTGCGCCGCTTGAGAGCGCAGTGGCGCTCCTGCCGAGGGCTCGGATCCCATGTGGGGACCGGTTCCCGCTCACTGGCTGAGCGAGGTGCGGGCGCAACACCGAGGGTTGCGATCCTGTTGCCAGTCCCCGATACGGGCGTGACACCGAGGGTTGCGATATCGTTACCGGTCAGTAAAAAAGACAAAAAGGAAAAAAAAAAGCACTTTAAGATATTTAAATAACAGTACTAATACATGGATAAGAGAACTAAAGAAGTAAAAAAAATGACAATATTAGAAAAAATTACAGTAAAAAGCACAAAGATTCACTAATGAATGAAAGGAGAAATCAAACTACAGCTCTGAAATTACAAATTAAATCTAAAAATAAAAGTATTATTGGGTGTTTATAAAAATTCCATTATATGTAACATTTTTATAGTTATCTACTGCACACACACCCACACAAAATACACTTGTACTTCAATGTACATCCAAATTAACTGCTGGATACAAGGTCATACTAAGAAATAGAAATGAAGATAAATATACAATGCTCTGTATTAACCTCTGATGCTTAGACATCTGGGGCCTTATGTTTCTGGAGAAAATGTCCCCCCAACACCCCCACTGGGGGGGGGGCTAGCCAATTCCTAGACATAGTCTCTGTGGGCATGCCTTTCCTATGCAAACCAACCAATCCAGAGCCCACCCCCACCCCCCACCTCCTCTACACTCACACTCAGGGCCACTACTCCCTAGTCCTTACCACCCCAGGGCAAGGTACCAGACAACTAGGGACAACCCTTGTGCCCTAGAGCCCACTGAAATTATTCAAACTAGCCAATCCTAAACTTCCTTACCCTGGCTTTCCTGTTCCTTCCCAAAGAAACCACAATAAAGGCTCTTGCCCATGTTTCTCCCTGTTCCCTCTGCTTTGTGACCCACCCTGGTGCTTCTCCATGTAGCCTCCATGGCATTGCATACCCCTTCCTCTTGAGAACTGTGAGTAACAAAGGATCTTTTTAACAGCTCTCTTCATCTATTGGCCTCACCATACCTGAATAATAATAAAATCTACATTTTTTTTTTTTTAAATTTTTTTCCCTTTTTTTTTGTCTTTTTTCGTGTCTGGCAACGGACCGCAACCCTCAGTGTCGCGCCCGTACTGGACCAGGACCGGCAACGGGATCGCAACCCTCGGTGCTGCGCCCACCCCTCGCTCAGCCAGTGAGTGGGAACCGGTCTGTATGTGGGATCCGAACCCTCGGCGGGAGCGCCGTCGCACTCCCAAGCGGCGCACTGTAGCAGTGCGCCACCGGGCCGGCCCCTAAAATCTACATTTTAAAACACTGCCTTGGATTACCCAGTTAACAAATGTACAGACATTTAAAAAAATACATTAACAGCTACACAGAAAACTTTAAAATATTGATGGATAACATCTCACGAATCTTACTCTCTTGAAGGTTGAGTGGAGGATTAATGAGATTATCTAAAGTTCGAGGTCCATGTTCAGATTGTGGTGCTGAAAATCCAGGGATTAAGCATGAAAACATCCAAAGCTGTTCTTTGCTACAGTTATTCTGAAGAGCTTGCAACCATAATAAGAAAAGACGAACACCTTCCCGCCTAATCTAAAATAAAATAGAATACAACGAAAACAGTATTTTTATTTATAAATGGAAACACTTTTTTTAAGAACAGAGATCTCCTGAAAATGATTACAGAATGACACTTTGCAAAAGAAATTAAGGGAGATGGGAGAGGATAAGGGACAGCTACTTTGGCTTTTTACTGTTATCTAAGCACCTAAACAATACCCCGTACATAGAAAACAAATATTTGAATCAATGAATGAAGGTTCTTCCAGCAAGGGAGCAGGAAAAGAGAGAGAGAGGAAAATTCAATCTCTGACGAGCAAAATACAATGTTCTTCACTAATCTAACCTCACTGGTAGCTTTGGAAATTACCCCATCAAAGCTTTGTTAATGGGTACTGTCAAAGCTATTTAACTGCTGCCACTTTCATGGTTTAACCAGATAACAGGAGAAAGATATAGGAGAAAAATATTCCTTTGTACTATTGGACCCAAGCCTTGATGCCAAAAGTACCTATAATATGTGACTTTACCTAACACACAGCACGATGCTTGTAGAATGGGTAGATTCTCTTAACACAGCTCAATGATATAAAAAATAATAATAATAATAATTTTTTTTATATATCCCCTACTTTCCTCTCTACAACTAGTGGCATGTATGTTCTACCCAGTTTTTTAAAAGTCATAGAGAATAAATATAGTTATATTATACCTTTAAGGAGTTTCCTGTGTGTAGTAGTTTCTTTAAAATCAATCCTGGAAAAAAAAATATGATTTTAAATATTCACATCTTATCTATTTTTAAATGTCAGAGTTCTCGGTCAGACTTGAAAACACTTTTAAACAAGTCCTTGGCAACCTCCAAATTGTTCTTGGTGACTTTGACATCCCTCTGGCCACATTGGAGACCAGAGCAACATATAAAAAAATCACCTTTTCACCACATGGTTTATTGCAATTAATCATGATTTATTTAACTGACAAACCTAGGCCCCAAATTGCATTTAACCCAACAATCTATTGTGTATCTCTTATATCAACTAAGAATATAATTTAAAAAAATACTTTCTCTATCACTAATACAAATAAAACCCACTGTAGAAAATTTTCATTTAGTTAACCACATGAACATCCATAACTCTAATACTTAATAACAAATATTTCCATCACACTAATTTCTTTTCATGTCTCGAAAAGTCATCAACATTCTTTTTTTCTTTTAAAATATGAAATATTTCAAACCCACAATAAAATACTAAAAATAACATTAACGAAGACCTAGAGGCCACTAATCAATTTGAATAAATCTAAACCCAAATAATTTTCTTCCTTTCTTCCTCCAGAGGAAACCATTATTCAGATTTTGGTATTAATCATTTCTAAAAATATTTTTATATTATTACTACTTATTTATAAATCCATAAAAAATTTAGAATTGGTTTATGTATTTAAAACCCTTTATAGATGGTATCATACAAAACAAGCCATTTGTAAGTTGCTTTTCATATCTAACATTAGCTTCTGAAGTTTATCTATACTGATCTATGTAGCTCTAGTTAATTCTTTTTAACTGGTATATACTATTTCATTCCATAAATATACCACAATTTATATTAGGACATTTGGTTTGTTTTCAAATTTTGATATTACCAAGAATACCATAATAAATATTCTTTTCATAATTGCTTGTACAGATGTGAGGTTCCCCAGAATATATTATATAAGCAAGAAATTACTTACTTTCAACTTTACCAAATATTGGGAAATTCTCTCCAAAGCAGTTGTGACAATTAACAGTATAATCAGCTGCATATGGAACTGCTCTGATACCACATTGTTGGCAGCACAAAACACTGACAGATGCTCTACTATTTGACAATCTGATGAGTGTTAAATATCTGAATATTGTTTCCATTTGATGTTTCCTAGTGACATCGAACATCTTTTCATTTGGCCATTCAAATCGCTGCAAATTGCCTGTCATGTCCTTTATACATTTTTCAAATGGGTTCTCTTTTTTAAAAAAAAAAAAAATGAGTTTCTTATATATACTGACTACTAATTCTATGCCAATTCTATGAATTGGAAATATTTTCTCCCAAATATCTCAGTCATGTTTTTGTTGTTGAGTGGGATGGTACTAAAGAAATCCTTCCATACCTTAAAGTTACAAAGATAAGCCAAATATTCTCTTTAAGTAGGTTTAAAATGTTGCTTTTCACATTTAGGTCCTGAAATCCACCAGAATTTATTTCTGTGTGTGGGAGGAATAGAATTTGTTTTCTTCCAAATGGACAGCCAATTGTAGTACTAACTCTTTCAGGGTTTATAATGTTCAAATAAACTGAAATGTAATTGTTACCATATTTCAAGTTTCCATATATAAGCCTAGGTCTTCGGCTGACCTCAATGTTATTTTCACTAATCTTTCTTTAATCTTTTTCAGGTCCAGTCCTGCACCAATAACACTGTCTTTATTATTATAACTTTATAATATATCTTGTTATTGGGTATGGAAATAACCAACACAATCACCCTCCTTCTCTGATTTGTTATCCTTCCAAATGCTTTGGCATTGATTTTCCATATACATTTTAAGATAAACTTGCCGGGATACATTAAAAAATCCCTACAAGAATTTTAAGAAAGATTTATTATCTTTATAATATCAAGTCATGAATACTGAACAAGATTCCATTTACTCAAGTCCTTTCTTGCTCTTCAATAATTATATTACTGCCATACATTAATCTAATATTTTTAATGACTACAGAATTCTTTGCAAGCACACTGGAACATTCTCCAAGAGAGAATGTTCTGGGCCAGAAAATACCTTGATAACTTTAAAAAGACTACAGTCATGTAGAGTTTGTTTTCTGACACAAAGGATTAAGTCAGAAATTACAAAAGAAAGAAATCTATGGAAACAGCAAATATTTGAAAATTTTTAAAATAAAAACACTTAAATAACCTACGGGTCAAAGAAGAAACCAAAAGGGACATTTAAAAATATTTTCAATTTGTGCCCATAAAAGGAGGAAATTTTATGTCACATGATGACACCTCAGGTACCTTCACTTAAAAAGAAATTGACATATAATAAGGGTTGAAAGAATTGTGTATGTCATTAACATAGAGCTTGATCAATTATGATACAGGGAAAAATGCATTCATCATTCATGCTGGGAAAGAGAGCTCAGTGTATAGTCAAGTCATTGTCCTCATTTTCCTTAATGCTACTCTTTTCTTCCTCCTTAAGGCAACTAGGTACTATAATATCAAAGTTAGCCAATGTTTGAACTTTATATAAATAAAATTATATGACATGTAAAAAAACCCCCAAAAATATTTTAAACTAAATAGTAATTAAAACACAATATATTAACATATATACGATAGAGCTAAAGCAAAGCTTACAGGGACATTTATAGTTTTAAATGCCTCTATCAAAAAACAAGAAAGGCATCAAATTAATATCCTATGCTTACATTTTTAAAAACTAGAAATGGGACAGCAAATCAAACCCAAAGCAAGCAGATTGTTTTTATAAAATATAAAAGTCTACAATGGAAATTAATGAAATAGAAAGCAGAAAAAGTATAGAGAAAAATCAATGATACCAAAAGTTAGTTCTTTGAAATGATCAACAAATATGACAAATGCTTAGCCAGACTGGCCAGTAAAGTGAGAGAAGACACAAATTACCAAAATCAGGAATTAAAGAGGAGACATCAGTACCGACCCTATAGGAATTAAAAGGATTGTTACAAGGGAATAACCTGAACAGCTTTATACCAATGAATTAGACAACCTAGATGAAACAGACAAATGCCTAGAGAAAAAAAATTATCAAAACTGACACAAAGAGAAATATAAAATCTGAAAAACCTGTAACAAGAAATTGAAGCAATAATTAGAAAAGTCTAGGTTCAAGTAGCTTTGCTTTTGAATCTTATCAGATACTTAAAGAAGAAAAATATTACCACTCATTCACAAACTCTTTCAGAAAATAGAGGAGAGACAACTTCCCAACTTATCTATGAGGCTATGGTTATCTTGGTATTAAAGCCAGATAAAGACATGACAAGAAAATTACAGAGAAATATCCTTCATAAACACAGAGGCAAAAATCTTTAACAGAATATTAGCCAAGTGAATTCAGCAACATATAAAAAGGACTATAAATGGCAACTGAAAGAGATTTACCTCAGGGATGGAAGAGTGATTTAACACTTGAAAATCAATTAGTGAAATTTATAATATTAATAGAATAAATAACAAAGCCACCAATGACACTGACAATGATCATAATAACAGATTCAGAGAAAAGCATCTGACAAAATACAATGCACATTCATGATTAAAAACTCTCAAAAACTAAGAATAGAAGAGAGCTTCCTCAACATGATAAAGAGCACCTACAAAAACACTATAGTTAACATCATACATAATGGTGAAAGACTGACTGCTTTCTCCCTAAAATCAGGAATATCGTAAGGAAGTCTGCTGTTGTCACTTTTACTCAACATTGCACTGAAGCTATAATAAACAAAACAGAAAGAAAGAAGAAACGAAAGGTACCAGATTAGAAATAAAAAATTAACTGCCTTAATTTGCAGATGACATATTCCTATAGCAGAAAATCCAAAGGAATCTATAATAAAACAAATAGAAAACAAGTTACATAATATACTACAAACAATACAAATGTCTATTAATTGGTGAGCAGATAAACAAAACATGGTATATCCATACAAAAGAATACTATGCAGCAATAAAAAGGAATACTGATATATGCTATAACACAAACAACAAAAAATTATGGTAAGTAAAAGAAGCCAGATACAAATTACTATAAATTGGATGATTTCACTCATATGGAACATCCGAAAAAGACAAATTGATTCAGGACAGAAAGCAGACTGGTGGTGGAAACAGGAATTGACTATAAATGGGCTTGAAAGAATATTTCTGGCTGATGAAGATGCTTAAATCTGGATTGTAGTGACTATATCTATTTACTAAAAATCATTGAATTGGTTATTTATATGGGGAAATTTTATCTATGTAAATTAAACCTCAATAATGCTAGTTTTAAAAAATCACCTAGAGTCATTGATTTATTTTTCCTTATGCATGTAGTGGATTGAATTATGTTCCCCAAAACTCAGAGGCTTGAATTGTGTTCCCCAAGTTTTTTATATATTAGAAACTTGGTCCCCTCTGTGACTGCTAAGAGGGTGAGAAATTCTATATGGTAACTGAAAGGTGGAGCGTTGAAGAGGTGATTAGATTTTAGGACCATGACATAGGAATGGATTAAAAATAGTGGTCAGGGGATGGTTCTGAGAGCTTTAAAAGAAGAAAGAGGAGAGTCTGTCTTTCTCTGTCGTTAGCTCTCTGCTCTCTCTCTGCTTGCACCATCTTGCAATGTGAAACCACTGGGTCACTGTTGCCACCACCAAGGCTCTCAGCAAATGTGTTACCTGGACTTTGTACTTCTCAGCCTCAGAAACTGTAAGCAATAAATTTTGTTCTCTTTATAAATCACCCAGTTTCAAGTATTTTGTTATAAGCAACAGAAATGGATTAACACAATCCACAAGATAAAAAAGAAAGGAAACAGAGTATAGGATTCTTCTGAGAGACAAAGAAAAAATGACCATTTATGTATTTTCTCAACTTACAAATGTTTATTGAAATACTGATAATCATGACAAATAGGTAACCTACAGGTCCATTGGAGATTAAAGGCTACATTACTCAGGAGATATAATAAATCTCTTAAGTTCATGTGTTTCAAAAAAAGGTTTCTTCATAGACCACTTTCAAGGACATTTTTACAATTATGAAATACAAAATAGGTTTTCACTCTTCTATTGAACACCTTTATCATGTGTTTATTCGCAATTCACGTCTTCTTTGGTGTAATGTCTATTCAAATCTTTTGCCTATTTTAAAAACTGACTTGTTTATTTTCTGACTTTATTGTGCTGTAAGAGTTCTTTACATATTATGGATTACATCATCTTTTGTCTCAAACTCTACCTAAAGAATTTATTCTAAAAGGCTTTACTATTTAGGATTTTGTCTTTTTTTAGCTGTTGCATCAATGTCCAGAATCCTTCTTGTTCCTGGAATTGATAACTGGGATGGCCTACCATTTCAAAGCCTCAGAGAAGATCTCAATTTATAGAACTGATTAGGAAAATTAGGGCCTAAATAAATCTATGACTCTCTTTTTTAAGAGAAACAAATACAGCTTTATAAATGAATATAAGGTCTATAACATTCTACTTTAATGATGTAGATCTAGTGGCTGAAAATTCCCCATGAGAAAAGGGGCATGAGAATTGCTAGCAATCAACCCTGACAACACTAAAACACAGAACCAAAGCCAACAACTGCCTACCCGCAGACTCTTTTTTAATCTGAAGGGGGAAAATAAGTCTTATAATGAGAGCTTGAGAGCCCTGTGGTGACAATGATTGTTGCAGAACCAGACTCGAAGTCAGCAATCATTTTGGCTTAGTTCCTGATAACGGAAAATCTGCAACCTTCTGCCTACTTGGTCTCTGAGAGTAATCCACAGCAGGGTTTTACTTTTCTTTCAGCTCTGTTTCATGAGCTGAGCAGCCTTTTTTTGGCCTTTCAAGCAGTAAGCTTAACCCCAGTCCCACCACTCTCTGGCCTTTTTTTTTGTGGAGCAAACTGCCAGTTCACACTGCTTGCTTTCAAATCTGGAGCCCACAGCTTCCGTTCTAATTGGCACACTGCATTTCTCTTCCACTTCTGATCCAAAGAGATATTTATCTTGATGCTGAGTCCCATTTTTGTTGTTTTATAGTTTTATCATCATTGCTAATATATTCGGAGTAAAGGAAGAGTGGATCAAAAAAACTTACTATGCTATTTTGACCAAAAAGCCTTCATCTATAATCTTTTTTATATTCTCTGTCAATTTGTTCCTGTATACTTTATTTTGTTTTACTAAAGCATAAACTATGAATTCATTTCAAATAACTAGCAGCCCATTAAAGAATGTACTATCACTTATTTCAAATGTGAAATGAATATTTAAGCTACTTACCAATACTATGAAACTGCCATCGCTGATGAATTCTTTCTGGAAGAAGTTGTAAAATTTTCTAAAAATCAATATGAATAAGACAAAGAAAAGAATGAAAAGCAAGTAATGAGTCCACATCCTGTGAAATGTGAAAAATGAAAGAAAGGGTTTACTAAGTCTTAAGAGTTTCATGTGTAAGAGATAGTATTACAAATACAATATAGTCTTTGCGCTAATGTGATAGTACTGGCATTATTTCAGCAATGTCATGTTGATCAATATTTGAAAACCCCCCAAAACAATAAGCAATACTAACAAAGACTCGGAAGAGGAAATTAACAAAAGTTATCTTTATACTAACATAAAAAGTAAGTGTATTTCTCCCTAATGATTAAATAGTAATTCCATTTCAAAATGTTTATTCACTATTCCTAGAATCTCTGTATTGTTAACATCACTGATAAGTTTTCAGTTATTTCAGACAGTATTATTTTTGATATTTTCTCTTTCTTTGAGTGGTTCTTTCTCCTGTTTTGATAAACCTAAGGAAAATATTTTGATTTCATGAAAATCCCACCAAATACCTCATTCATGTGAACCCAGAGGTACTGAGAAGCTATGATGTACGTAAGTGTGATAGCAAAATTAAAAAATTTAGGAGCGCTATAGTTAAGCTAACATATGTAGGTTTCCATTGGTAGGGAATAAACACTTTCTTATGTATAATGTTCAAAGTTTTGCCTTTTATTTCCTTTACTATTGTACCTGTGTGGATGACTCCGTATCAACAGCTACCTTACTGCTGAACTATGCTCTCAGTACTCATCCCCTTGCTGAATGACATTCGTGTGTATTTGGTGTTACTGCAGCTCTTTATTATTATTTAGTAGCACCACTAATTGAATGCTCATAGGGCCAAACACTAAACTAGCCACTTTATATATCAGTCTCTCATTAATCCTTGCAAACATCCCAAAAGGAGGGTTTATTATTCTCACTTGACAAATGAAGAAATGGGTTAAATAATGTGCTTAGGTTAGGAAGCTAGAAAGTAGAAGAACAGAGATTTCAACCTCAATATGCCTATTTCCCAAACCTATGCCTTTATACTATTTTAATTGAAAGATGGTATGCATATTTTATACTTCTCTACCTTTCCCTTGATACACCCTTCTTTAGTCTACCCCATATAAGAAAATGATAAAGAAATTATAAAGTTCTTTAGAGATAAATGCTGGTCCCACATGAGATATATAAACTTCTTTACCTGCGCCATATTTTTAACATTATATAATGATGCTTTTTATTTCAGAAAGATGAAATCATTTTATGATAAATCCCCTAGGCATATAACAGTTACATAAATATAACCTTTCAGGCAAGAATGTTTTGGGGTTAAAAAATAATTCTCCACTTGTATAAACCTTCCATGAATTAAAATTTTCATTGTTTACATACACACTGAATAGCAAACTAATTTTGTGTTGTCAAATGCCTTAAAACATAATCTGTGCTAAAAATAATACATTATATCTCAAAAACTACAGAATTAGCCAGGTATATTTTTAGGTTAAAAAATCTGATTTAGCTCTTGGAAAGGCTAGCAGGTTCACAGTGTTTCATTATGTGCTTTATAATTTCAATATATTCCTTTGTATGTTCCAAGAATTATTTTTGATAAAAAGAAAAAAAATTAGATTCACAGGCACTTACCTCAAAAATAAAAAGTATAGCATCCAATTCCTCCCTTTGAGACTTGTGACCTAAAACATTTTTACAGAAAAATATTTTAAACATATCATTTTGTCCTCATTGTTAACATTCACTTAAAAAGCTTAAAATATTTGAAGCATTTCATTTTTTTCCCCCAAATTATTTAGTAAAATATTTAAAGCATGGGCCGGCCCGGTGGCGCACTGGATAGTGCGCCGCTTGGGAAGCGCAGCGGCGCTCCTGCCCGAGGGTTCGGATCCCACATACAGACCGGTTCCCGCTCACTGGCTGAGCGAGGCATGGGGGCGACGCTGAGGGTTGCAATCCCGTTGCCGGTCCCCGGCCCGGTGCGGGGGCAACACTGAGGGTTGCGATCCGTTGCCGGACACGGAAAAAGACAAAAGACAAAAAAAAAAAAAATTTAAAGCATGTTCTATTCATTGTGTAGACAATATCATGGCATCTTTGTCTACTCTCTTGAGTAGTTAAATTTAGGCTCTACATATTTATGTCTAAAAAGAAATTGCAATATACTGTGGAGAACTTTAAACGAGGTCTGAATAAGAAAATACGAAAATTACTGCTCATACTTGATACATGTCCCTAAGGCAGAACAAAGAAGGTGAGATGAGGAAATCTGAACAGGGAAAAAGGAAATCTTTAAAGTCTTTGCAAAGTAAGGACATTAATATTAATCCATTAGCTGTCTTTCAAATACATGTCATTAGACCTATGACAATAGTGTGAGAGGGTATCAAAAAGATGTCTGATAAAAAGAAATTAAATAAGAAGAAAATTCTAATGTCCAAAGGCCTCTTTTTAAGTTAATATTCATGACAACTGTTGGAAATACCAACATAAGCCAGAATAGATGTTAACATCTTACCTTTCTGTTTAAGACTAGCTTCAATAGTCACAAAATTTTCAAAGAACACATAGTATATATGTGAAAACTGTTGGTCAAAAAACTGTTTAAGATCAATAGATTCTGCATTCTCTGAAAAATAAACAAAAAGTTTTCAGTGATTACTATTTACATATATGTGAAATCATGTTTAGCAAATATTTATAATGCCAAGTTTCCTTCAAAGGAAACTTGAAGAACTTTTCCTAAAATTCTATCCTATTAAAATATTTGAGATATGTACTTATATATCTATATCCTTGTTCTCACAACTGTAGTATTTAGATTTTAGTTTTAATTTTAAAAGCTGGTCAAGTTAACATAATCTTTGTTTCTTAAAAGAAAACAATGCTTCAGAGATTTATTCAAAAATTAACCATACCAAAAAAAGAAAGTAAGATGTACTTTCAATTCACAGATACAGCTTTCCTAATTTCTCCCCAAGACAGTTCAAAAATCAGTGTTTCTAAGAATAATTGATGATGTCTGAAATGCATTTATTCAGTAAATAGGTATCTAACAATAGGCTTTGTAAATAGGCATTTAAGGATTACAGAGTTTAGGGACACTTATTCTATTTCATGGAATGCTGTGTTGCCTAATTCAAGAATCACACAATAAAGCCAATTGAGATCTTTAACAAAATTTATTGTATTTTGCCCTTGACAGTTTGGCATCCATGAAGGGACCTGAAGGAGTCTGCTGATGACTCCTGAGACCCCTTGAGAAATGCAGAAAAGGTGCCACTAACCCCCTCTTTTGGGGGACCACTGTCTTCCGCATGGAGCCCCAAGAGCTCTAAGCTCCTCTCAGGTCTGAGCAACTGCTCTCTTTTGCATTTGAGCTCCCTGATCTCTTTGGCTTTTGGGGTACCAAGGGTTAGTTTGTGCTATGAGAAAACATTTGACCTTCGGGTACCAGGGATTAGTTTGTGCTGTGGCAGGGAACATGACCTTTGGGGTTTGTAGCTGACTATTCACTGGCAAAAAGACTGCTGTTTTAAAGGTAACTGACAGCAGTTACAGTAAGGTTATTACTGCAGAGGTGTAAATTCTTGCTTTCAGAATTCACAGGGATAAGTTTTCTCCTCTTCATTTCTTCTCCTTTGAGCTGAGTTAAGAAACATCATTGGCTAAGTTGGTCAAGGAGATCTCAGAGCCAAAGCTATCTTGGCTCTGAGAAAACCAAGATCCAATGTAAGAATGTGTTGGGAAAATAGAATAATTTAATCAAGGGCCATCCTGTGGCTCACTCGGGAGAGTGCGGTGCTGATAACACCAAGGCCACAGGTTCGGATCCCACATAGGGATGGCCGGTTAGCTCGCTGAGTGAGCGTGGTGCTGACAACACCAGGTCAAGGGTTAAGATCCCCTTACCGGTCATCTTTAAAAAAAAAAAAAAAGAATAATTTAATCAAGTCTCCTTGCCTAAGGCACGGTTTGGGATGGTGTGGGTGGAGTTAGCACCGTGCGCAGTGCTGTGACTTGGCTGGCAGCTGCCACACATGGCCATGCTTTCCAACCTGCGGCTTCCAAGGACCTTTTTGCCAGTTACCTAGCTCATAGACCTGCATGTGAGGGGTCTGGGGACCCAGCCTGGCATGTGAAGGGATTGTTACCCAGTCTGTGAGCTCCAGACTCAGCCCTAGCTCTACGCTTGTCCCAGTCGGCAGGTTTAGAGAGAACCCAACAGAATGGGATCCTAATTTCTAAAGATCTGAGTACTCTGCCTTCTGGTAGGCCTGCCTTTTTCATGTATGAGAATTATGGCCCCTACTGTGGACTGCATGTACCCCCAAAATTCATTGAAGCTTAATCCCCATTCTAACAGACTTAAGAAAGTGGGAAATCTGACTACGGCATTTGAAAGGTGGGACCTTTAAGAGGTGATTGGGTCATGAAGACTTGCCCTCGTGAACAGATTCATTCATTTATGGTTATCAGGAGTGGTTCTCATGGCTTTATAAGGAGAACAAGTAAGTATGTGAACTCTGTTGCTCATGATATTCCTGGCATACAATAGATACCCTGGTAGCCACAAGACACTGTAGAGTTCCCACCAAAAAGGCCCTCACCAAATGCATCCCCCAGACCATGGACTTCCCAGCCTCCAAAACTGTAAGAAATAAATTTCATTTCTTTATGAGTTATCCAGTTTCAGATATTCTGTCATAAGCAACAGAAACAGGACTAATACAGTCCTGGAAGCTGCAAATATTTACAAATGGCAAAAATCTTACTAAAAATAATTCAGAATTATGATGGCCATTATGTAGAATGTTCCAAATGAATATCACTGCACTTTAAGACTGATCTTTTTATTGCCTCTCTTTTTTAATTGTCTCTTTAAAAGGATGTTCACAGAAGACCAAATAAAAAGCCTAGGCTACTAATTGATGAGAAAATTAAATCTACCAAGCTTTTTGATTAGCTACTATCCCAACCTGAAGACAAAAAGAAAGCTAAAGTATTTATAAGGGTTAGGCCCTCCAGTGAAGCAGGCAAAGAAAATGCTTTGTTTGCTTTATTAGTTATAGGGCTCTGCCCTGAAGTAAAAAATCTAATTCAGCAATGAGCTAAGTTGAAGAGACTGCCTATGGAACTAAATTGGTGTCCAAAATAAAACTTTCTGACACTTAGCTGGCTATTTTAGAATTCTATGTAAAAGGAAATTTACATCTATAAAGAAATCTCCTTTTGTAAAGACATCTTCCTCCCTGTACCTAAATAAACCACTAGAAACTTTTGCAATGGGGAAGACATTGACTTAAAGTTTACATAAGAAACCTCACCTTTGTTTAAATTGTTTTTTCTGGCCATCTTGTCTCATTTGGGTCTTTACCTATGCCTTTCTTTGGGCAAATAATACTGTGTAGATCTAAGTTCTGTAAATTGTCTACCTTGTTTTGTCTGGGAGTCATCCCTTTGGAAGTACAAATTTAGAGTTTCTGGCTAGCAGTTGCTTGGGGCAATGGAAAGAGTTGGGCAACCGAAGGATTGATAGTTTAATTGGGTACTAGGGGAGAAACTACTTAAAAACTGGCAAGTGAAGAATCTTAAAGCTGTAAGATCAGCTTCTGTCTGTGTGTCCATATGTCAGTATGTCCATGTGTATTATGTATGATTATTTCCCTACCAAAATATATGAAAGAGCTCTAATTAACTGGCTTAAAAAAAAGCAAGCACTTAAATCAAGTATTTTATTTTAAAAAGGGAAAAGAACCTAACTCAAATGCTTTCTAGTTCATGCAACTTGGGCAAGACTAGTTTACTATTTTGGGGTTAATAAAAATAGCTGGATCTTCTGATCAGAAAAACTCCTATTACTTTAGGGTTCTTGCTTAGGTGGTGACTGCCTAACCATTCACATGCTGTAAAAATGGTTAACAGGAAAATTGAGACAATGATTCGTTTTGTTCAATGTCTCATAGAATTTCCATGAACAGTTTAAGCACAGTTCAAAATATGTATACTAGGTATAACTTTATAAATGAACTATTCATAGTCTAAAAAATCTTTTTGGTAACTAAAACTTATAAGGTGATGTTAAGTCGTTTCTAAATAAATTAAAATACTAAAACATTAATTATTAAACAAGTTTAAAGTTTATACACATTGACCTCTTTTTTTTAATATGGCAGAGAAAAGCTATATACATTTGGGTCTGCTATTAAACATGAAAAAAATTGTTCTATGAATAAGTACATGTTTCTAGAAATTGAGAAATGTAGACTCATAAAATGTTGGTATGTGACTGTTAGGAAAATAGAACAATTTAATCAGGCCCTCTTGCCTTGGGCCCAGTTGGGGATGGTACAGCATTCTTTGTAAGCAAGCTGTGTGTGGGTAGAATTAGCATACATGCAAGGTGCGACCACCTTGGCTGGTGTCTGTCTGCCTTGGGTGTTGGCCTGGCACGCAGCCATGTTTTCCAACCTACGGTTTCCAAGGACCTGTTTGCCAGTTACCTAGCTCATAGACCTGTGTGTGAGGGGTCTGGTGACCCGGCCTGGTGTGTGAGGGGTCTAGTGACCCAGCCTGGCATGTGAGGAGTCTGGTGACCCAATCAGGACAACGGGCTTGAGGGTCTGTAAGCTCACCCAGCCCTAGCCGGCAATTGGCCCAGTTGGCAGGATTACAGGCAGGTAAAAGAGCTCGACAATTGGAGTCATCAGCAGGATTCCGACAGTAGCTGCAGTGCCAAAACTGGTGTAGTCAGTGCAGGATGCCGACATTAGCCAGTAGCCAGACAATTGGTGTAGTCTGCAACAGGATTCTGAGCAGGTACAGGAGCCGGAAGCCCTTGGAAAAATGAAGAAATGTGGCTACTTTTGAATATGCTCTGCCCTATGGCCACATTCCTGTTGACCAGGATCTGGTTGCTACTCACTGTACTGCAAGGCAGCATAAACCAGGCACTATAAAGGAAAAACCCTTGGGAGGGGGAGGAAATGTGGCTATCCTTGAGCATGTGGTGCCTGGTGGCCAGATTTTTTTTTTTTTTTTTAATATGTAGAAAAATTTATTTTTTATTTTTTTTTCTATTAAGAAAAGTCATTTTTATTTTTTTATTTTTTGAATTTTTATTTTGTCAATATACAATGTAGTTGATTGTTATGTCCCATCACCGAAACCTCCCTCCCTCCTCGCTCTCCCCCCTCCCACCCAAGTGTGTCCCCTCCATTTGCTTGTTGTAAGAACTTCAAAAAAAAATTGTGGTTGTTATATTTTCCTCTCCCCCGCCCCAGTTTTTTGTTTTGTTTTGTTTTGTTTGTGTGTGTGTGTGTGTGTGTGTGTGTGTATGTGTGTGAATTGATTCATTCACCTGTAGCTCCCTCCAATAAGTGAGAACATGTGGTATTTCTTTTTCTCTGCCTGACTCGTATCACTTAATATTATTCTCTCAAGGTCCATCCATGTTGTTGCAAATGGCAGTATTTCATTCGTTTTTATAGCTGAGTAGTATTCCATTGTGTAGATATACCACATTTTCCGTATCCACTCATCCGATGATGGACATTTGGGCTGATTCCAGCTCTTGGCTATTGTGAAGAGTGCTGCAATGAACATTGGGAAACAAGTATACCTTCGACTTGATGATTTCCATTCCTTTGGATATATTCCCAGCAGTGAAATAGCTGGGTCATATGGTAGATCAATCTGCAACTGTTTGAGGAACCTCCAAACCATTTTCCATAGGGGTTGCACCATTATGCATTCCCACCAACAATGTAAGAGAGTTCCTTTTTCTCCGCAACCACACCAGCATTTATCTTTCAGCATCTTTTGGATTTTGGCCATCCTAACTGGGGTGAGATGGTATCTCAGTGTGGTTTTGATTTGCATTTCCCGGATGCTGAGTGATGTTGAGCATTTTTTCATATGACTGTTGGCCATTTGCATATCTTCTTTAGAGAAATGCCTACTTAGCTCTTTTGCCCATTTTTTATAGGTTTTATTGTTTTGGGGTGTATATTTAAATCCTTAATCCATTTTGAGTTGATTTTAGTATATGGTGAAAGGTATGGGTCTAGTTTCAATCTCCTGCATATGGATATCCAGTTATCCCAGCACCCTTTGCTGAAGAGGCAGTCCCGACCCCCGTGAATAGGCTTGGTGCCTTTGTCAAAGATCAAATGGAAGTGCGTGGGTTGATATCAGGGTGCTCTATTCTATTCCATTGATCAGTGTCTCTGTTTTTATACCAGTACCATGCTGTTTTGGTTATTATAGCTTTATAGTATAGTTTAAATTCAGGTAGCGTTATGCCCCCAGCTTTATTTTTTTTGCTCAGTATTGCTTTGGCTATGTGTGGTCTTTTGTTATTCCATATAAGTGTCTGGAAAGTTCTTT
>NW_007726165.1:1002643-1005835 GCF_000696425.1 Galeopterus variegatus
AGGCAGCATATAGTTGGGTCCATCTTTCTTATCCAGTCAGCCAATCAGTGTCTTTTGATTGAGGAATTTAAACCCTTTACATTAAGAGTTGTTATTGGGAGGTGATGATTTATTCCTAGCATTTTATTATTTGTTTGGTTGTCTTAGGTGTCATTTGTTCCTTGCTTTCTGTTTTGCTGATTGTTTTCTGTGTTTGTTGGTTCCTTAGGTTGCAGCTAGTGTTTTTGTTCGTTTGTTTTCTTTTCATGATTGTCATTTTTATTATAGTAGGGGGGTTTTCATTTTACTTGGATGGTTATGGCAGTGGTAGTTATCTTCCAGGATCCAATCCCAGTACTCCCTTGAGAATTTCTTGTAAGGGTGGTCGTGTGGTGATGAACTCCCGCAGTTTTTGTTTGCCAGAGAAATATACTATTTGACCTTCATTTCGGAAGGACAGCCTTGCAGGGTAGAGTATTCTTGGCTGGCAATCTTTGTCTTTTAGTATTTCGAACATATCAACCCATTCCTTTCTAGCCTTTAGGGTTTGTGCTGAGAAGTCTGATGTTAACCTGATTGGAGCTCCCTTATAGGTGATTTGACGCTTCTCTCTTGCAGCTTTCAAGATTCTCTCTTTGTCCTTGAGTTTTGCCATTTTGACTATAATATGCCTTGGTGAAGCCCTTTTTGGGTTGAATACATTTGGGGATCGTTGAGCTTCCTGGATCTGAAGATCTGTGGTTTCTCCTATGCCTGGGAAGTTTTCTGCCACTATTTTGCTGAATATGTTTTCAATACAATCACTTTTTTCCTCCCCTTCTGAAATACCCATGATTCGGATATTTGAGCGCTTAAGGTTGTCTAATATCTCTCTCTGATTTTCTTCGATAACTTTGATACTTTTTTCTTTTTTCTTGTCTGCTTGTATTATTCCAAAGAGCCCATCTTCAAGAACCGAGGTTCTCTCTTCAACTTCCGTTATCCTGCTAGTTAAACTCTCCAATGTGTTTTTTATTTCACTGAAGAACTTCTTCAGTTCGGCAAGTTCTGCTACATTTTTTTTTATGACAATGATTTCCTTGTACATTTCCTCTTTCAGCTCCTGTATGTTTTTCCTGGTTTCATCATGCTGTCTAGCTGTGTTTTCTTGTATCTCATTCAGCCTCTTTAGGATTAACACTCGAAATTCCCTGTCATTCATTTCAAGGGCTTCTTGTTCTATAGGATCTAGAATTTGAGAATTATTGACTTTTGGTGGTGTATGTTCTTGGTTTTTTGCATTTCTTTTTGGATGTTTATTCATTTTGGCAGGGATTTTCTCTCGAATCTTGGACTTCCGACAGTAGATGGCGCTATCGAGCCTTGGAAATCCTTCCAGTGGGCTGTCAACTACTCCTTTCTTTCTTTATTTATTTCTGAGATTCCGCCTCTTTTAGCCGGGTCCCTCCCCACTCTGTGTGCTCAGGACAGGGCTGAGGCGTGTCTTCTATAAGCCTTGACTTTTAGTTGAGTCATCAAAGTTGTGTCGCGCCCCGCCCTGCCTAGCAGGTGACCTAATTCTCCGGACTGGGGGGGAGGAGGGAGGGTCAGTCAACCCACAATTTCTCCTTGCCTTCCCCTCACTTGGGTCGGCTCCCTTAGAAACCCGACTGGTACACTTCAATGTAACTCGAGGGGGACACCGGGCTCCCCTCTCCCCACCAGAAATCAGTTAGGGGTACTTCCAAACTGAGGTCCCCAGAGATGGAATCTGCCTCTCGGGAAGAGGGAGTTTATCTGTAGCTGTCGCCTAGGGTGTGACGGTGAGACGATCTGGGCGGGCTTCTCATCCCAGCCCCCCCGAGGCTGGCCGGGGGTTTCCCACGCTGCCGGCCCCTTCTAAGAACCGTGGGCCGAGTGGGACTACAAGCCCCAGGATGCTCTGCGTCAAGGTAAGCAATTAGCTCGTACTCTGTGTGCACTAGGTGGGGCTGTTGAGCCTTGCAAAGGGTTCCCGCAGGGTGTGTAATTATTGTTTTTTTTTTTTTCCGAGACTCCGCCTCCTTTTGCCGGACCCCTCCCCACTCTGTGCGCTCAGAACAGGGTTGAGGCGTGTCTTCTGCAAACCTCGTCTTTCAGCTGAGACATCAAAGTTGTGCCCTGCCCTGCTCTGCCCAGAAGGTGTCTAGTCTCTCCAACTGCAGCGTGTGAGCTCCTCAGGGGAGGGTCCCACAGCACACAGTTCGCCTTTGACTCCCCCCAGAATGGGTCGCCCGGGGCACCCTCTGGGAGTGCTCTCCAGCAGCTTCAATGCAGCTCCAGAGCGCTCTGGGCTCCTCTCTCCCAACCAGAAATCAGTTAGGGGTTCTTCCAAACTGAGGCCCACAGAGATATTATCTGCCTCCCAGAAACAGGGAGTTTACCTGGGGCCGAAGCCCAGGGTGTGGTGAAGAGACGATCTGGGCGGGCTCCTCTTCCCTGCCCTCCCGACGCTGACTGGGGGCTCCCCACGCTACCAGCCCCGTCAGAGATCCGTGGGGAGAGTGGGATTGTAGGCCGGTCCACAGGTCCTGGGGTGCCCCGCGTCGAGGCAAGCAAGTGGCACATCTCAGTGAGGAGCCGCGCCAAGCAGAGATGGCTGGCCTGCCTGCTCTAAGCGGGCCGTCTCTGCCCCCATGCGAGAAAATGGAGGCAGCTCTGTTGTGGGCGCCTAGCCTGGTGTGGTAGGCGGGAGCCAGGCGGGTGGGGAGAAGTCAGGCTTCGCCCCGCAAGTGGGGCTGCACTGGGGGGGACTCACAGAGCTCGCAGAGCTGGGCCGGTCCCGCGCCTTCCACTCCGTTTCTGTGTCGTCTCTGCTGATTTACTTGGCCTTTGTTGTCTTGGGCTGCTCGCTCGAACCCGCAGCAGGGCTTGGGCGCTCTCAGGAGTCTTCTTTTGTGTCGGCCCTAAAACCTCGAACCTGTTGTTGCTTGTTTGTCGTTGTACGTTCGTTGTTCAAAGATTTATTCGTTTTTTGTTGCTCTTGGAAAGGCAAATAGTACTCTGGTATCACAGCACACGCTTCTCAGGGTCGCGCTGTCTCCTGGCACAGCCGCTCCAGACCCGTCGCCATCATCCGGAGGCACAATCCAACCCCAGGATCTGGGAGCAGCGTTGGGGCGGCGGTTTAGCGGAAAGAACTGGGAAGATGGTTTTGCTGTATTGAAAAGCATTTACATTTTAATTTCTAAATAA
>NW_007726165.1:1006317-1011843 GCF_000696425.1 Galeopterus variegatus
TCTTTAGGATTATCACTCGAAATTCCCTGTCATTCATTTCAAGGGCTTCTTGTTCTACAGGATAGAGCTCGCAGAGTTGGGCCGGTCCAGCGCCTTCCACTCCGTTTCTGTGTCGTCTCTGCTGACTTACTTGGCCTTTGTTGTCTCGGGCTGCTCGCTCGAACCCGCAGCAGGGCTTGGGCGCTCTCAGGAGTCTTCTTTTGTGTCGGCCCTAAAACCTCGAACCTGTTGTTGCTTGTTTGTCGTTGTAGGTTCGTTGTTCGAAGATTTATTCGTTTTTTGTTGCTCTTGGAAAGGCAAATAGTACTCTGGTATCACAGCACACGCTTCTCAGGGTCGCGCTGTCTCCTGGCACGGCCGCTCCAGACCCATCACCATCTTGGTACTTGAGAGGCATGAAGCACAATAACAAAGAACAAGCTTCCTGGAGTCAGACTCCCTGGGTCAAACCCTGGCTCCGCCTCTGGGAGTTATGCAGCCTTGAATGAGTCCTCTGTGCTTATTTCCTCGGTTTCTGAGGCTGGGAAGTCCAAAGTCCAGGGGACACATCTAGTGGTGGTGACAGTGACCTCTCACATTGCAAGATGGTGGAAGCAAAGACAGCAGAGAGAAAGAGCTATCTCATGTCAGAAAGCAGAATCTTCTTGGGTCAGTTGTGTGGACACAGCACCCAACAGTCTTATCCCCTGGTGGCCACTTTTATGCTGACCGGAGCCTGGCTGCTGCTCACTACACTGCAAACTGATCAAGATTTGCAGCAGAAAGCAGAGTTGTTGGAAGCATGGATAAGTGTCCCAGAGGATGACGTGCAGTGACTGGCCACTCCTGCCTCTCACACCAGGGAAGATGACCCAACCCAGTCATGAGGTGGGGAGACCATGTGTCTCCAGGCACAACCTGTTGTGCACAAGAAATTGAGACAGTAAAGCAGCAGAAACAGGGAGAGCCCCTGGCTGCTGCAACTATGAGACCTAGGAGTGGATGGTGTAACACGCCCTAGAGAGGATATAGTAAACCCATGTTCTATTTGTCTGAAGGCAAATAGCTTGAAGGGTGCCACTTAAACCCGATGGCCAGCCAGGTGCCATATAAACCCAAGAAAAGAGTGCCACATGCAGATGGGCAGATGACCCACGGACGGGTGCCCCTGCAGAATTTCAAGTATGTTTTCACTTGGTGAAAAGGTGGAAAAGTTAGTCTCCATTACTACATGCCTGTCTTGGTGGCAGTGCTTACAGGAGAGCCACAGATATGCACAGAGGCAGGGCAGCCACTCCTTGATGGACTAGGCGAATGCAGCTGTTTGAACTGTGGGTGAATGCTGCTGAACTGCCTGAGACTGAGTGAATAGCTGGAGTAAACCAAGTTGACTGAAGTAATTCAAAAGCCAGAATGTGAAAGCGAAGCAGAGCATAAAGATTTGGAACATTTGCAGCCTGGCCATGAGGTAGAAGAGCAGAGAGCAGGAGAAAAACACAAGGGTGAAGCAGATAAACTGTCTGCTAAAGACATTATCTCTGGGGTGAAACAGCCAGATGCTAAAAACCAGGACAATGGGGAAAATGCCCTAAAGGCATCTGAGAAGTCTGGATGGGTGCCCCACCCATCACAGGCCCTGAAGGCATTTGAGAAGTTTGGGAGAGCGGCCCTCCCATCCTAGAAGAACTGAGTTGTCCTGGAGGACAGACCTGGGGCGCAGCTGCCCTCAGCAAACTCCTCCCTGCATCCCATCCACTCTGACTGGAGCAATTCTGCCTCAGCACCTCTGAAGAGCAAAATCCGAAAACCTTGGTGGCGTTCATGTTGTGTTAAGTTTGCAGGCCAGCAGTATGTGAGAGCAGTGAAGGTGTGGCAGCCTCCACCTAGATTTCGGAAGATGTATGAAAAAGCAGAGGGACTCAGGCAGAAACCTGCTGCAGGGGTGGAGCCGCTGCAGAGGTCATCTGTGGAGCAATGTGGAGCAGAAAAGTGAGGCTGGAGCCCCCACAGAGAGCCCCCACTGAGGAAATGTCTAGTGGAGCCAGGATGGCGAGACTGCCACCAGGAGCCCAGAACCATTGGGCTGCTGGCAGTGTGCAGCGCCAGCCTGGAAAAGCTGCAGGCACTAGGCAGCTCAACAGGCTGCACTTGGCAGAGCTGTAGGAGCGAGGCTGTCCAATGCTTTAGGGGTCCAGGTGCCCCAGTGTGGTTAATGTTTGTCCTGTGTGGGTTCTGGATTTGTTTGGGGCCTGTTTTTCCTTTCTATTCCTCCCGTCTGGAATGGAATGTGTACCCAATGTCTGTCCCACTGTATCTTGAAAGTAGATAAACTTGTTTTTGACTCTTTACAGGTTCACAGCTGGAAGGAGTTTTGCCTTTAGTCTTAGATGAGACTTTGGACTTCTGAGTTGGTGCTGCAACATGCTAAAGACTTTTGGGACTAGGATAGAATGTGTAATATGTGAATGTAAGGGTAATGTATCCTCACTGAGGGAACATCGCGGAAGGTTCTGAACACTTCCTAGGTTTTCACAAATTTAAGGTTACTGAGAGTTAAAAATTCTAATTAATATATACAATTAAAACTACTAGAAATAGAACAACAGTTTTGTATGCAAAGTGTAAAAGGAAAGTAAAATGTGTGTTGTTGAGAAATTGTAAAAAGACATGAGGATATATTTTTGTTAAAAAGGAGCAATTTAGTCTAATTCAAAGGTTATTTAAAGATTGTTATGAAATATACATTTAGGAAGAAAATAAAGATGTGGCACATAAGATAAAAACAAAAATTAAAAAAAAAAAAAAAACAAAAAACGGGGGCCCCTGGAGCCTGCGGCGACGGCAGTGGCAGGCACCCCTCTGAAGGCGAGGTGAAGGAGACCAGAACAACCTGAGGACTTCATCGGCAATTTCTCTTTATAAGTATTTGTGAAATCTGCCTTTCCTGATGCTTGTAATGTGCACTTTTATTGTGTTATAAAAAGAAACTCTTGATTTCTCCAGAAATGAGGTGGACAAGTGGAGTACACGTTGAGAAGTTATTAGAACAGCTAAGTGATTAAATTATATTCATGATATCATTACAGTTTAAGTTTATGTGAAGGGAAGAGAGTTATGCAATTTTAGGTTGCCCTGGCTCTATGATAAAGATTATGCTTCTCTTTTATTTTAAGTAGAGAACTGCTTTATGAAGCCTCTAGTTTATGTTCCAGAGTTTCTGGCTGAAAACGGGGATAGTAAAACTGTAACTCTCTGGCTTTTCTGTACCCACGATAATCAGATATTTTCCATGACCTCTCAGAAAACTCTGAAAGTCACTTCCTGACATCATCAGGGCCTTGCAAAAGCCATTTGTTAACAAATGTTTGCTGAGAAGTGAATTTATGTTCCTCTGCTTTCTCCCTAAACCCTAAACACACTGAGGCCAAATTTTGCAACAAAAGGGGAATTTTTCCTGAAATACCCACTTTGACACGATGTTTGCTATTTCATGGATAAATCATTAAATTAGACCCGCGAATAATAACATACCAAACTAAACCAGTTTCACTAATGATTAAAGGGAATGTTAGAATTAGGATGTTATTTTGTCCTTAATATTGCAAAGTTGACACTGAAAGGACAGGCGTTTTCCTCATACATTCAGATGGATCAGAAGTTATGTTTGAGAGAAACCAAGGATGCATACTCACAAAAGACAAGACATGTGAAGACAGAGCAAGAAGATAGTCATCTGTAAGTCAAGGAGAGAGGCTTCAGAAGAAACCAAACCTACTAACACCTTGATCTTGGACCTCTAGCTTCTGGAACTGTTATCTATGGTGCCTGACAGAACACTCAGCCCACGTGCATGCCATTCACTGAGAATAATTTCTTCAGCCCTGGAAAAGAAAATCAAGAATCTGAAGAAGACTCTTTGGACAAAGAACCTAATCAAGGGAACTGAGTTTAGGAAGAAGGTGATAGCGCAATAGAAAATTACCATCCCTTGAATTAAAAATTATTTGAGATAAAGCAGCGGAGGAGCCGGCGGCGGCGGCAGCAGCAGCAGCAGGGGAAGCGGCACCAACGGTAGCAGCGGGAGCAGGGTAAGCGGCGGCAGCGGAGCCAGCAGCAGCAGAGCCGACGGCAGTGGTGCCGAAGGCAGCGGCATGAGCGGCAGCAGTGGCAGCAGCGCGGGAACCGGCAGTGGCAGGAGCGACACCCTGCGGTACCGCCCCGACAGCCAGCAGCCCGGCAGAGTCCAAGCTGACCAGAGAGGTGGCTCTCCGGAGAGACCTAAGACCCGAGGTAACCACACATGCAAGTCTCTAGTGGCCAACTGAGTAGTCACTGAGGTAACCATACCAAATTGGCAACCCCAGCAACATCTTAGTCAGGCAATAGTGTCAAACCTGTGGACTGTGAAACCCCCTGCCACAATGAATAAATATCAAAGAAAAGACACCAGAAACACGAAAAATCAAGAAAGTACACCCATCTTCCCGGTAGTCAATTTTGGACTTGCCGGGCACTAGTGTCCAACTGAGTAGTCACCGAGGTAGCCATACTAAATTGGCAACCCCAGCAACATCTTAGTCAGGCAACAGTGTCAAACCTGTGGACTGTGAAACCCCCTGCCACAATGAATAAATATCAAAGAAAAGACACCAGAAACACGAAAAATCAAGAAAGTACACCAACCAAAGATAATAAATCTCAAGCTCTAGATCCTATAGAACAAGAAGCCCTTGAAATGACTGACAAGGAATTTCGAGTGATAATTCTAAGGAAACTGAATGAGATACAAGAAAACTCAGCTAGACATCCTGAGGAAATGAGGAAAAGTATACAGGACCTGAAAGAGGAAATGTACAAGGAAATCAATGCCCTGAAAAAAAATGTAGCAGAACTTGCTGAACTGAAGAAGTTATTCAGCTAAATAAAAAACACACTGGAGAGTTTAACCAGCAGGCTTGTCGAAGTGGAAGAGAGAACCTCTGAACTTGAAGATAGGCTGTTCGAAATAACACAAGCAGACAAAAAAAAAAGAAAAAAGAATCAAAGGAATTGAAGAAAATCTGAGAGAGATATCAGACAACCTTAAGCACTCAAATATCCGAGTCATGGGTATCCAGAAGGGGAGGAAAAAGGAGATTGCATTGAAAACATATTCAACAAAATAGTGGCAGAAAACTTCCAGGTATAGGAAAAATCACAAATCTTCAGATCCAGGAAGCTCAATGATCTCCAAATGTATTCAACCCAAAAAGGTCTTCGCCAAGACATGTTATAGTCAAATTGGCAAAACTCAAAGACAAAGAGAGAATCTTAAAAGCTGCAAAAGAAAAAAGTCAAATCACCTGTAAGGGAGACCCAATCAGGCTAACATCAGACTTTTCATCACAAAGCCTAAAAGCCAGAAAGGAATGGGATGATATATTAAAAATACTAAAAGACAGAGATTGTCAGCCAAGAATACTCTACCCTGCAAGGCCATCCTTCCGAAATGAAGGGTAAATAGTATATTTCTCAGACAAACAAAAACTGTGGGAGTTCACCACCACA
>NW_007726165.1:1014018-1032345 GCF_000696425.1 Galeopterus variegatus
GTGAAACAAGTCAGGCACAGAAAGAGAAATACCAAATGTTCTCACTTATTGGTGGGAGCTAAAAATAAATAAATAAACAAACACACACACACACACACACCAAAAAAAAAGGTGGGGGAGAAGAAGATATAACAATTACAATTCCTTGAAGTTGACACGACAAGCATACAGAAAGGACAGTCTTGGGTGGGAATGGGGAGAGGGAGGAGGGAGGAAGGTTTCGGTAATGGGCCACAATAATCAATCACATTGTATATTGACAAAATAAAATTTAAAAAAAATAAATAAATAAAAGCTAGAGACTCTCCTCCTATATAAATGCTTAAGATGTTTGTTTTTATCTTTTAAACATATATTGTTCATAAGTCCTTCATTATGAAAAGGAAGATGAAGATACAAATAACATAAGTTCCAGTGGAAACCACACTAAAAACCTACTGAAGTTTCAAAACAAGCAAAATAGTTTAAGATATGTGGCTTATCTCTGTCAAACTGATTCTTCAAAATAACTGCAGAAAAGCTCCTGAGATATGATTAGTTAAAACTCACAGCAAGGGGGCCGGCCCGGTGGCGCACTGGATGGTGCGCCGCTTGGGAAGCGCGGCGGCGCTCCCGTCCGAGGGTTCGGATCCCACATACAGACCGGCTCCCGCTCACTGGCTGAGCGAGGTGCGGGAGCAACGCCGAGGCTGGCGATCCCGTTGCCGGACACGGAAAAAAGACAAAAGACAAAAAAAAAAAAAAAAAAAAAAAAAAACCCGCAAAAAATTTTAAAAAAAAAAAAAAAAAAAAAAAAAAACCCGCAAAAAATTTTAAAAAAAAAAAAAAAAAAAAAAAAAAACCCGCAAAAAATTTTAAAAAAAAAAAAAAAAAAAAAAAAAAACCCGCAAAAAATTTTAAAAAAAAAAAAAAAAAAAAAAAAAAACCCGCAAAAAATTTTAAAAAAAAAAAAAAAAAAAAAAAAAAACCCGCAAAAAATTTTAAAAAAAAAAAAAAAAAAAAAAAAAAACCCGCAAAAAATTTTAAAAAAAAAAAAAAAAAAAAAAAAAAAAAAAAAAAAAAAAAAAAAAAACTCGCAGCAAGATTTACTAGAACTAAAAATACAAACAAAAAATTTCTTAAGGAAGCGTTATTAAGTGATCACAATCTCAACGTAACCAAGTAAACCTCATTCAAATCTATAAACATAAAGTAAAATATAATAAAAATTACTGTCCCGCCTTTAAGGATTTTACAATAGGCAGAGAAAAAATGGTAGGTATAATGAAAAAGAAAACCTAACATACACATAATATAATGTTTAAGAGCAAAGTCAATTCTGTGTTTTATCAAATATTGTACTACAAAGCAGACATGGAGATAAAAGGATAAAGGCAGACCCACACAAAAGAAGGTAACGGAGAAATGGAGAGAAAAACATATAAGACATACAGAAAACAAATAGCAAATTAAAACATGTAAATCTTACCTTAATAGTAATTGTATTAATTGCATATCATTCCAATCAAAAGACAGAGATTGGCAGAATGGATTAAATTTTTTAAAAAGATCAATCTATATGCTGTTTGTAAGAGCCATACTTTAAACTCAAAGACACTAAATAGTTTAAAAGTAAAAGAATGGAAAGGTGCCATGTAAACAATGATAAAAGAAAAAAGGTAGACTAGCTATACTAATATCTGACAAAATTGACTTTAAAACAAAAATTGCTACTAGAAAAAAAGGACATTTTATAATAGCTAGAGGGTTAATCTATCAAAAAGACATAATTGCAAACATTTATGCACTTAACAACAACCCGCCCCACCCACACATAAATGAAACAAAAACTGACAATTCAACAATGACAGCTGGAGACTTCAATGCCCTACTTTCAGTAATGGGTAGAACTAGACAAACGATTGATAAGGAAATAGAAGACTTAACACTATAATCCAACCAGATCCAACAGACATATATTAAACACTCCACCCAACAGCAAAAAAATACACATTATTTTCAAGTGCACATGTAACACTGTCCAGAATATACCATATGCTAGCCCATAAAACATTTCAATAAATTTAAGAGACCTGAAGACAAAGTATGTTATCTGGCTACAATGGAATGAAATTAGAAATCAATAGCAAGGGCTGGCCAGTTAGCTCAGAGTGTGGTGTTATAACACCAAGGTCAAGGGTTCCGATCCCCATACCAGCCAGCCACCAAAAAAACAAATAAAATACACAACATACCAAAATTTATGGCATCCACCTAAGCAGTGCTTACAGAAAAAAATTTATAGCTTTAAATGCCTATATAAAAAAGAAAGATCGCAAAATTAATCTAATATTTCACCTTAAGAAACAAGAAAATGAAGAGCAAATTAATCCTAAAGCATGCAGAAGGAAGGAAATATAGAGAGGAAATAAATGAAAGAGACCAAAAAACAAATAACAAAAACAAAACAATCAACAAAATCAAAATCAGTTACTTGAAAAGATAAACAAAATTGACAAAATTTTAGCTACACTGCCCAAAATGAAAAGGAGATAAGACTTGAATTACTAATCTGGACTGGAAGAGAAGACATTACTACCAACCTTACAGAAATAAAAAATATTACAAGGGAACAGTATGAGCAATTGTATGCTAGAAAATTAGACAGCCTATATGAAATGGACAAGTTCCTAGAAAGATGCAAACCACCAAAACTGACTCAAGGAGAAACAGAAACTCTGAACCTGGGCTGGCTGGTTAGTTCACTTGGGAGAGCATGGTACAAGGTCAAGGGTTCAGATCCCCTTACAGGACAGTCACCAAAAAAAGAAAAGAAAAAAGAAATTCTAAAGCAACATATAGCAAATAAAAAGATTGACTCAGTGGGAAAAAGCAAAAACAAAAGTGACCTCAAAGAAAAGCTTAGACTCAAATGGCTTCATGGTGAAGCCTACCAACTCTTCCAAAAAAGAGAGAACACTTCCCAACTCATTCTATGAGGCCAGTACCCTCATACCAAAATCATACAAAGACATTACAAGAAAACTACAAACCAACATCCCTCATGAATAAAGGTACAAAATCCTCAACAAAATATCCAAATCTAGCAATATATGAGGATTATATACCATGACCAAGTGGAATTTATCCCTGAATATACGGTTGGTTTGACATACAAAAATCAATCAATGGAATATATTAATAAGGATCAAAATCTGTTTAATAGTCTCAAGAGACACATAAAAGCATTTGACAAAATCCAAGATAATTTTGCACTAAAGATATTTAAAAATCTAGGAACAGAAAAGAATTTTCTCAACCTGACAAAGGGCATCTATGAAAAACCCACAGCTAAAATCATGCTTAGTGACAAAAGTCTGAAAGCTCTACCCTAAAAACATGAACAAGGATGTCCTCTTCTTCTGCTTTTACTCAACATGTACTAGAAGTCCTAGCCAAGGCAATTATACATGAAAAAGAAAAAAAAAAGCCATATAGATTGCAAAGTACAAATCATTACTATATCTATTTAAATATTTTAATATATTTAAAGATTCGATGTGATCACCACCAAAATCCCAACAGGATTTTTTTGTAGAAATTGATAGGCTGATCCTAAAATTCATAAGAAAAGGCAAGAATCCCAGAACAATCAAAACAACCTTGAAAAAGAACAACAAAGCTGGAGAACTGACACTTACCAATTTTAAAACTTACTACAAAGCTACAGTAATCAAGACAATGTGGTACTGGGATAAGGATGGACATATAGATAAATAGAATTGAGAGGTCAGAAATAAACCCTTACATTGACAGTAAATTGATCTTCAACGAAAGTACCAAGAAAACTCAATAGGGGAAAAATAGTCCTTTCAACAAATGGTACTGGGACAACTGGATATCTATGTGCAACAGAATAAAGTGGGATCTCTATCTCACACCATATAAAAAAATTAACTCAAAACAGATCAAAGACATAAATGTAAAGCTAAAATTATTAAACTCTTAAAAGAAAACATAATCTTGGATTAGATTTGTTGCACGAGCAACAAAAAATAAATTGGACTTCATCAAAATTCGAAATTTTTTTGCTTCAAAGGACACTATCAAGAAGATGAAAAAACAACCTACAGAATGGGAGAAAATATTTACCAATAATATACCTGACAAGGGACTAGTATCCAGTAAATATTAAGAACTCTTCTAAGAGTTATAACTCAACTATAAAAGGAATACAGCCCAATTTAAAATGGGCAAAGGGTTTTAATAGAATTTCTCTGAAGAAGATATACAAATGGCCAATGAGTGCATGAAAAAATGCTCAACATCATTAGCCATCAGGGAAATGCAAATCAAAATCACAATGAGATACCCACCATAACAGCTACAATCAGCAAGATGGATAATATCAAGCACTGGCAACAATGTGGGGAAATTTGAATCTTTGTACATTGCCAATGGGAATATAAGTGATGCAGCCACTTCAGAAAGTGGTTTGTCAGTTCCCAAGAAAGTTAAATATAGAGTTACTATATGACCCAGCAATTCCAATCCTAAGACAGTATATACCTGAGAATTGAGAACATGCCCACAAAATTGTTCATAATAATTAAACAGTGGAAATAACCCAAACGTCCATCAACTGATGAATGGATAAACAAAATATGGTATATCCATACAATGAATATTATCCAGCCACAAAATGAATGAAGTACTGTTAGATGCTACAATATGGACGGACCTTAAAAATATTAAGCTAAGTGAATGAAGCAAGACTCAGGAGGCTACATTTTTTATTCCATTTTTATGAAACATCCAGAATAGTCAACCATAGAGATGAAAAGTAATCAATGGCTGCCAAAGGGAATAAGGGTAAATGGGGAGTAACTGCTAAAGGGCACAAATTTCTGTTTCTTTCTTATTTTGCTAATCTATTCCTTTTAGGTCTTCTAATTCAACTCCTTCACATCCCAATTTGTGAGATCTACCAGACTCTAACTGGCTAATTGAATCTGAGAGCAAAACCTTGGCCAGGCTGAAAAGAATAAATCTGAAAAGGAGTAGAGTTCATGGAGATCAGACTGAGAAAAGCAAATTTTTTTCTAAGTCTAGAAATTACAAACTATTATGTCACCAAAAGTTACCAATTTGCTGTAAGCAAATGCATTACCTTTATTTCACACAGTCAAAAACTAGCTGTTAGTATACCACTATTACATAATATAAAATACTGTCAGCTTTGTGCTTTTTAATTACTTAGACAACACGAAAGTAACTGAAATACAGTACTACTAATATTCAGTTCTACAAGTCCAAAATAAATAATTTCTCAATTCATAAAGTCATTTCTCAGGGCTGGCCCCTGGCTCACTTGAGAGAGTGTGGTGCTGATGGCATCGGAGGCCGCAGGTTCGGATCCCTATATAGGGATGGCCGGTTAGCTCACTTGGGAGAGCGTGGTGCTGACAACACCATGTCAAGGGTTAAGGTCCCCTTACTGGTCATCTTTAAAAATAAATAAATAAATAAATAGAATCATTTCTCTAACACTCAAAGACATTCTTTTGGATACTGAAAATAAACATACGCCATCTGGGAGTTTAAAATCTAAAATCTAAAATTTAGGCAAGATGTATTTTACAAACATTAAGTTTTTACACAATGCAAATACTTTATATTATGAACAAGTAAATAGGACTTTTCATGATTAGAAAATGCTTTACACTAAGAGAAATACTGTTACAATGGATAAAGAAAATATACTTTAAAACAGAGTATAAAAGCGGAGTGAGTCAGAATGGGGGAAGTTTATTCTAAATACACTGTATAGACTGTGCTTTTCAAACTGTCTGTGGAAGACCAGTTTTTTTTAACTTTGGTTTTTTAATTCCAATTCAACATGGACCAATGCTTTACAATAAATGAATTACTAGAAAATACAGAGAAAAGCACCTAGAAAAGCATCCATTCAATAAATTGGTTTTTTTTTTTTTTTTTTTTCCCTGACTGGTAAGGGATCGCAACCCCCGGCCCGGTGTGGCCTGCACCACGCTCAGCCAGTGAGCGCACCGGCCATCCCTATATAGGATCCGAACCCGTGGCCTTGGCGCTACCAGTGCCGCACTCTCCCAAGTGAGCCACGGGGCTGGCCCCCATTCCATAAGTTGAGTCCACTAATCACACGCTTGGATGTCACAGCAGTGTCAAACTGAGAGGAGCTTTTCGACACACTCAATTTCTGTACGTAACTTGTTGCAGATGTGTAATAGTCAGTAAACAAGCACCAGTATGCAGACTACACTTTGAGTAGCAGCAGTACTATGTGAAAGAATGATGCAGAGTTTTGGCGCACAGGCTGAGGAGCCTCAAGAGTAGTACTGGAGGTGAGAAATATGTTCCTGCTATGAATTCACTAATAAAAACAGGATTTCAAAGAGTAGAATGATGTAGTCAGAGAAGTGGCATCATCTCTGCTTCCTAAATCCTCATTAAAATGTGGTTACCAAAATCTCATAAAGTATCTCTCAATAGTATCTCCCACACTACTTATTCCTTTCTATTCATCTTGCTATTAAATCAAAATTTCAAGGATGGAGGGCTGGCCTGTGGCTCACTTGCAAGAGTATGGTGCTGATAACACCAAGGCCAAGGGTTCGGATCCCTATATAGGGATGGCCAGTTAGCTCACTTCGGAGTGCGTGGTGCCGACAACACCAAGTCAAGGATTAAGATCCCCTTACCGGTTATCTTTAAAAAAAAAAAAAAAAAATTTCAAGGATGGGGCCTGATATCTTTATTTTTTTAAAAGGTTGGAGGACCACTGCCTTCTACTTTCTGGTATTCATATCTGTGCTCTTTACCATTATATTCACCCAAATTCCTCTTCCTTCATTTCTATCTACTGAAATTCTATTCATCTTTCAAGTTACAGCTCCACTATCCCCACAACTATGAAGCTTTCTCTAAGCCACTTGTTTAGATGATTCTTCTCTCTTTTATACTCATAACATGTTTCACATTTGACTTGATCCTCTTTTACTATACCATCAACTTCTTTAGTCCTTTGCAGTTACCTAAAACCTAACAAAGCACCACAGTTAGTTATTCAAATGGTGGCTCAGATCCACCATTTTCCTTTTCAAAAAACTTTAAAAAAAAAAAAAAAAAAAATTTCAAGGATGGGGCCTGATATCTTTATTTTTTTAAAAGGTTGGAGGACCACTGCCTTCTACTTTCTGGTATTCATATCTGTGCTCTTTACCATTATATTCACCCAAATTCCTCTTCCTTCATTTCTATCTACTGAAATTCTATTCATCTTTCAAGTTACAGCTCCACTATCCCCACAACTATGAAGCTTTCTCTAAGCCACTTGTTTAGATGATTCTTCTCTCTTTTATACTCATAACATGTTTCACATTTGACTTGATCCTCTTTTACTATACCATCAACTTCTTTAGTCCTTTGCAGTTACCTAAAACCTAACAAAGCACCACAGTTAGTTATTCAAATGGTGGCTCAGATCCACCATTTTCCTTTTCAAAAAAATACATAATAAGCACATATGGATAACTGTTTTTCTTAAACACATTTTATTTCTAAGAAGTGGCGTATAGTAACAACCTGCTTGCCTCTAGAAGGGCCTAAGAACAACTGATAGAAAAAGAGAATATGACTGGGAACCCTGAAGCTGCTGACTTTAAAGAATTCAAACAATGAAAAAAAAAAAAGTAAAACAAAATAGAAACTAAAAGAATTCAAACAATGACAACAACTTTTTGGTAAAACAAACATCTCTTACCCTAGCTATTCTATTTTACGTGACTTCCTTGTGTTTATTTCAAATAAAATACCAACAATATTGTGCTATTTTAAGTGACTTCCTTGCATTTATTTCAAATAAAATACCAACAATAAATCTTATTTCCTTTCATTCATTCAATTCTCCTTTGTTTTCCAACATGTAACTTTTAAATAATTTTCTCTGTATTTACCCATTTTTTGTAGACTAAAGTTTGAGACTAAAGTACAAAATCTGCACTATCATCAAGATCATTCAGGAATTTCTACTCAATTTCTTTTTTAAGAACAAACTCTATTACTTGACTGAGTAGATCACATTTCTGATTCAATTTTAGCACTTTAATAAGGTTCCAATTAAAATTCAAATAATATTTTAAATGCTTCCATAAACTGTGTGGTTTAAATGCATTTTTAATGTAATCTTTCAACAATATTTGACGTGTTGGGTGTTTCTTTTGGGGGGGGATAGGTGGGTGGGGATGGACTAGCCAGTATGGGGATCCGAACCCTTGACCTTGGTGTTACAAGGGTGTGCTCTAACCAACTGAGCTAACTGGACAGCCTGAGTTGTTATTATTTTAATTTTATAGACAGGTAAACTGAAGATCAGAAGTGTTAAGTAAATAATGTGGCTGATATCAGAAGCCAGATCTGACTTTCTCTAGATATCCTCCTGCTTCCTAGCTATTTAAATACTCGTTTCCTTGGAGATTAATTACTATATAGGATATAAGGCTGTTGCAAGGATTAAATCAGGTAATGCATGTAAAAAGCTTGGTCTAGGGCCTGGCACATATAAACGGTCAAAAATATTAACTATTATTATCAATATATAATAGCAGCTTCTATACAAACACAATCCAATGTTGGGCCCATTTTTAGGAGCCAACTTTATCTATGAGCCACATGGTGCCTATGGGTGGAGGATGAAGATGGTGCCCACGGGAAGCAGGAGAGGCATAACCCAAGATAGCTCCAAAAGGTTTTGATTGGTCCTCCAGTATTTCCGCACTCGTGAACCCTGCATGATCCCTATGCTCAACATGTTAGTACAAAATGCATGCCCATGTGATCCTTTAATTGATTGGTTAGTTCATGGAAAGCCCCTACTTGCTTGCTTATATAAATTGCAGTGTAACGGCAATAAAGTGGAACTGCCCTGGCAGAACCCCTGCTGTGTCTGACTGTCTCTTTCATGGGGCTGGGTTGGCCGGCAGCAGGCTCACTTTTCCCCGAGATCCCTCGGCCCCAACACCGGGGGTAATCCTGCTGGCTCCTTCTCCTTCTGGGTCTGCAGAAGGACCCCAGGCGCGTCCCTGCAATCCAACAAAAAAACCCTAACGATATTCATGGATTTAACAAGCTGATTCTCAAATTCATATGGAAGAGCAAAAGGCAAAAACAGCCAAAAGAATGTATTAGTTTCCTGTGGCTGCTTTCAACAAATTACAGCCACAAACTTGGTGCCTTAAAACATCAAAAGCTTATTCTCTCACAGATCTGAGGACCAGAGTCTGAAATCAGTATCACTGAGTCAAAATCGAGGTGTTGGCAGAGCTGCACTTTCTCTGGAAGCTCTAGGAGAACCCATTCCTTGCCTCTTCAAACTTGTGGTAGCTGTTGGCATTACCTGTCAAGTGGCCACATAACTCCAATTTTAAAGGCCACCATCTTCAAATCTCTTTCTGTTCTGTCATCACCTCACCTTCTCCTCAGTGCCTATTTACAAGTCAGTCATTCTGTTAAATGGTGTGGGTGGGAGGAGTTAGGGTAGGGGGGAAAGTGGTACACTTTAATGCTAACATGTTGTTGGGCTCATCAGGATATAAGTTTTCTAAACATTAGATGTTATGAAAGTGGTGTTGAAAATTTCTTTAAACAATGGGGGAGATTATCTGATAACCTCTGCCATAACACCATAAACATTTTCAGTTAATGTGCTGGTTTTTGTTTTTCTATTTTACATAGTACAGACTTTATAGTTCCTGAACCAATTTATTGGCACAGGTACTTAAGACAACCCAAAGTTTCTTTCTGATCAGAGTACTGACTTTAAATGTTTTTTTCTACCATTGCCAATTGGTTGCTCACAAAACACCAGTTTTGCTGTTCTCAGTTAGTACAGTATATTCCCTCATGAACTGAACAATATTTACTGAGCATCTATTATATACCAGGCACTATGCTAAGTTTAGGGACATGAAGAGGAAAAGACACACTTTTGCCCTTAGAAAGATTATATGATATAGGCATGCAAATAATTACATTGCATAAATGAATCAAATTACTAGAGGCAAATATGCACAGTGTACAAAAAGCTCTTATACCTACCTGACACACAAAGCTTCAGAGAAGCTATGTATAGATTTTGCCCTGAGATTAGAAAGAAGAGCAGAAGCTCTCAGGTGCAAGGGTGATTGAAAGGCAGTCTGGTACTGTAATTGTTATTAGCAAAGTCACAGGCATCACAAAAAATGATTTCTGGTTCAATACTTCTAAAGCATAAAGTGCCAGAGAGGAGTAACAAGGGGTTAAAGATGAAGACAGTTAGGTGGAAAAATAGATAAATTTATGTTAGGACAGTTAAGAGTTTGAGGTATAGATGGGACATTCAAGTGGAAATGCTGGCCTAGAGTTTAGAAGGCAGGCCAGAGCTAAAAATTTGAGGGGGAAATTATCAATAAACACATAAGCAGTGGAAGCCAAGGGCAGTTTAACCCAGGATAATATGAGTTGTCTTCATAAAGTTCATGGAAGATGCCTATTATGAAACAATTATGCATGGATTTCAAGAATTTTTTGCACCTTGTACTATTTTGTTATACCATTTATGAAAAGGATCTAGTTTGAGGCACTAAGAAGGATAAGGCATCAGTTTGAAAAGAGCCCCTATCAGAGCAACATGAATTCTGCTAAAATTGAAGCAAAACAAACATCAAATTTATAGTGAAGCCTGGGTGGAAGTATATTGAAATTACTGATTCTTTATGAAAGGTTACGGGGATAATGCCCTAAAGAAATCATTGCAACAGCAGCAACAGAAGCATAATAGTAGCAATATTACAACAGCAGAAATGCTGACTTCTTCAGCCTTGGGAGAATTTATCACTCATTAGAGCAGGGTAAAAGGGAATCTGTGTTTTCAGGGGAGAATTAGGATTCAGGTAAAGGCATATACAACATACGTGTTTCACTTTAACAAAATCAATGTGCTAAGTATTTACCTAAAAAAGGTATGCATTTACAACAGTGTCATCTATGAATCAGTTCTATGATAAGCATCTTGAAGCGTAATTACAGTGAAGTGCCACTATATTGCTTTGTTTTTTATGTAATTCAACTACTGTATAACACTTAGTTTAAAAGGTAGTCTAGGATCAGATGAGAGATTGTCTTGAACTCAGGCTAAAGATTTTGTACTTTATCCTGAAGCAATAGGGGGCCACGAAAGGTTTTAGATCATTTAGAGTGACATGCTCACTAATGTGCTTTAGAAAGATTGTGACAGCACTATGTAAGACAAATTCAAGAGGGAAAAAGACCCTCATAGGGATTATTTCAGACTAAAAAGCTTCTGCACAGCAAAATAAACAATTGACAGTGAAAAGACAACCTAAAGAATGGGAGAAAATATTTGCAAACTATGCATCTGACAAAGGATTAATATCCAGAATATACAAGGAACTCAAACAACTTAACAGTAAAAAAACAAATAACCCAATTAAAAAATGGGCAAAGGAGCTGAATAGGCGTTTCTTAAAGGAAGATACACAAATGGCCAACAGACACATGAAAAAATGCTCAGCATCACTCAGCGTCAGGAAAATGCAAGTTAAAACCATACTGAGATATCATCTCACCCCAGTTAGACTAGCTATTATCAAAAAGAGAATAGCAAATACTGGTGAGGATGCGGAGAAGGGGGAACCCTCCTATACTGCTGGTGGGACTGTAAATTAGTAAAGCCATTATGGAAAATGGTATGCAGGTTCTTCAAACAACTACAGATAGAACTGCCATACAATCCAGCAATCCCATTGCTGGGTATATACCCAAAGGAATGGAAATTCTCATGTCAAAGAGATACTTGAACTACCATGTTTATCACAGCTCTACAATAGCCAGAGCTGGAAGTAACCTAAAAGTCCACTGCCAGATGACTGGATAAGGAAAACGTGATATTTACACAATGGAATACCACTCTGCCATAAAAAAGAATGAAATACTGCCATTTGCAGCAACATGGATGAACTTGGAGAAAATTATGTTGAGTGAAATAAGCCAGGCACAGAAAGAGAAATATTGCATGTCCTCACTCACAGGCAGGAGCTAAAAAAATAAATAAAATTTTTAAAAGAACAAAAGAAAGATACAACAACTACAATGATACACTGAACTTTCAAAAGGAGAACAGAACTAAAGTTACCAGAGGTGGGAAGGGGGGCGAGGGTAAGGGAGGAATTGGTAAAGGGCTATGAAAAATGATCACATTTTATAATGTTGAATATACTAATTATCCTGATTTGAGCATCACACACTGCACACCGTAATTAATATTTAACTCTGTACCCCACAGATATGTACAATCAACTAAGTTTCAATTAAATTAATTAATTAATTAATTTTAAAAAACCCCTCATACGAAGACCAACTAGTAAGCTGCTGCAAAAGTTCAAGCAAGAAACTATAAAAAACTTAACTAAAGAAATGATGGTAATAACAGAGAAAAAAGGAACAGATTCAAATACTGTTTTAAAGCCAGAAAAAAATATCAGGACTTGGCTGGAGAGATGTGAGGGTGTCCCACAGACATTTCAAACTCCAACTGTCTCAACATAAATTTACCTTTTTCTACCACATTGGCAAAGATGAAAGTTTAATGTCTTAGTAACCTGGAGGATGGTGATGTCATTTACCAAAACAGGCATACTAATCACCTATTTTGGTATTTTCTCCAAGGTCTATTTTTACAGCATGAATCCTTCAGTAAGAAGAAACATTAGCTAATATGTAAACACACACACACACACACACACACACACACACACACACACACACACACACACACACCACGACTGAATTTAGAATCAAGAAAACAATGCTTTAACCAGAAGCAATAAAAAGGGTGCTTTCTTTTCTAAGACACTAAAAACTCGTAAACCAACACATTTCTCTTTTCAGCTTAGCTGCCAGGAAATCTAAGAACCAAATTCAAGGCCTTATAACTGTAATCGGATCATCTCTGGAAACCTGATAGTTTCCTTTCTTTTAAGTGGTAGCCAATTATAACTGCTGTTATTGTTTGTTTTATCACTAATTGTCCTATTCCACGTTTTATTCAGTCCTATAACCCACATGAAATCCTTCAGATGCAATAAAATCCTTAATAAATGAAATCTAAATGCAAAGATGACTTACAGTATTTGAAACAGCTTGTTCTATTACGCAGATTAATCAGTAACATTGTTTATGTCAATAATCTGCACAGTAAACCACTTCTTCAAAAATACACAAAGATAAAGTAGTTCAATTAGGTCAAATTAATTTTTCAAATCAGTAAGATTCAAATAAAAAAATATAAATTAAAGAGTATATAAAGAATATAAATGGTCTAAAGTCATGTATACAGGATTACTAACTAATATTGCACATAAAACTCTTAAAAATATATCAAGTTAGCTTATTTTTATAGATTATAGTTCACACATTCCTGATTTTCAGGCAAATCTGTCTGAAGTTTATCTATTTATCTTTAAGTTATTTAATAAACATATGTATGAGTTATTGCTGACCTTATATGTTACCAATTATACTTACTGAACTCTAGTTTTTTCTTATTTTTCTGATTAAAGATTTGAAGGTACTTCAAAAAGTTCATGGAAAAGTGGAATTAAAAGATAATGTAAATCTTTCCATGAACTTTTTGAAGACTGCTTGTATTTTAATCTATTTTTTTGTGAAAACATGAGTATATTCGGATTGGAGAAAGACAATCAGATATTTTTCACTAATCAATTTATGACAAATTCCTTCTCTAAATCTAAAAAAGTAAAAAACTGGGGACCAAGATTCTTTGTATGAAGCCAATTTTCTATCTCATTCATTTAAGAGAATTTTGTATCAGCATCTAATGTCCAATGTCTTGAAAACTGTTGTTTTCTACGTTTGACGTTTTTTAAAAAACTGTTTCAAGAAGGTTTGAACATCAGGTGAGGACAGTGATTTCTGAGAGATGGCAAACAAACAAGGTGTACCCTGTGCTTACTGCCTTAAGAGTTCCCAGGCCATGCCAAGAAGAAAGGAAACACAGGTGGAGCCAGCAGACTCTGTGAGTTGAGAAAATGGAGCTGAGCATCCAGGGAGACCAAGGCCAGAGAAGATAGAGCTGCACACAATGAGAAACCAGGACACTAGAGAGGGACCCCTTCAAGTATGATCATAGTATACTTGTAAAGAAACTATCTAGGAGAGAAGAAAGAACAATGCAAAAGGATTAGAGGGAACAGTACAATCAGCCTCTGCAGGTTCTGCATCCATGAATTCAACCAACCTCTGATCAAAAATATTTGGGAAAAAAACAATGAAACATAATACAACAATAAAAAATAATACAAATAAAAAATACAATATAACAACTATTTACATAGTATTTGCATTGTATGAGGTATTATCAGTAATCTAGAGATGATTTAAAATATACAGGAGGATGTGTATAGGTTACATGCAAAAACTATGCCATTTTACATAAGGGACTTCAGCATCCAAGAATTTTGGTATCCACAGGGGTCATGGAAAAAATCCCCCACAGATACCAAGGGACAACTGTACCACATGTTCCCACAAGACAGGGAATGGTGCCTACTTATAAGATCTGGACTACAAAAACAAAACAAAACAAAAAACCTCATAATTCAAGTGGCATTGGGTAGAATACCCATTGTAGGCAACAATTAACCCTAGATTAACAAATCATAAAAAGCCAAGACCCAAATCGATCAAACTATTTTCAAGTAATTTAATGGCACCCCTGCAAAAGCTCAAGAATTTATAGGAATACGTGTACTGGCAAGCTGCCAAAAAAGAAAAAAAAAAATTGTAGAAATACTAAAAAATATCCAGAATCTAATAAAGTAAAATTCACAATATCAGATATCCAAAGATTACCAGGCCTGCAAAGAAACAGGAAGACAACCCAGGGAAAGGAGAATAACAGAATAATCTATTGAAATTGATTCAGAATTGAAACAAATGTTAGAATTAGCAGAGAAGTACATTAAGTTTTTTTAACTGTATTTCATATATTCAAAAAGTAAGAAGACACATAGATGGTATTTTAAAAAGACCTAAAATGAACTAGATAAAAACTATAATCTCTGAGATGAAAAATAAACTAGATGGGATTAATGACAAATTACATGTAGCAGAAGAAAAGACCAATGAACTTAAAGACATCACAATAGAAACTATCCAAAATAAAATACTGAGAGAAAAAAGGATATGAAAAAATGAAAAGAACATCAGTGAGCTATGAAACCTTCCGAGATACTAATACTTCCTAACATACTAATCTAATATCAATACTTACTAATAATACTTCCTAACATACTAATCTAATATCAATACTTTATAACATGTTAATAAATGAAGATCCAAAAGAAAAGAGGGGAGAAATAAGTGAAAAAATAATGGCCAAAACTTTTTCAAATTTAATGTAAACTATAGACCCACAAATCCAAGAAGCTCAATGAACCTCAAGCCAACAAATATGAAGAAAAACTAATCAAGATACATCATAATCAAAGTGCTCAAAACCAATGATGAAGAGAAAATCTTAATAGCAGTCAGAACAAAAAATGGCATGTTACATACACAGTAAGACACAAATGACAGCAGACTTCTGACAGAAACAATGCAAGCAAGAAGACAGTGGAGTAAAATTCTTTAAAGAACTAAGAAAAAAACCATCAACCTAGAATTGTAAACACAGCAAAAATATCTTTCTCAAAAAATAGGCAAAGTAAAGACTTTTTCAGACAAATAAAAGCATGATTTCGTCACCAGCAGACTATCACCACAGAAGAAATGTTAAAGGAAGTCCATCAGACAGAAACAAAATTATATTGGATGGAAATATGTAGCTACCAAAAGAATGAAGAGCACTGGAAATGGTACTACCTAGGTAAATACTCATATATGTATATGCATGTGTGTGTGTATATATATATATGACTTTTTATCATATATGTTATATATGACTTTTATTGTATATATTATATATACTTACATATATACGGCTTTTTCTTATTTAAAAATCTTTAAAAGATAACTTCTTGTTTAAATAATATAGCATAGAGTTTACAACGTGTATAGGTAAAATGTATAACAACAAAAGCATAAAGATTGGGGGAGAAATGGAGGTACACTCCTGTTAGGTACTTATACTATATTAGAATATGAGAAGTGGTACAATATCACTTAAAGGTACAGACTCTGGTAAGTTAAAGATGTACTGTAAATCATAGAGCAATCACTAAACTAATAAAGCAAAGATTAGATCTTTTAAGCCAAGAAAGGGCAGAAAAAAAATCATAAAATGTACTTAACTAATCTAAAAGAAGGAAAATGAGAGAAAAAGGAACTAAGATAGGCCAAACAGAAAACAAATAGCAAGATGACACCTTCAAACCTAACCATATCAATAGCCACATTAAATGGAAATCATCCAAACATCTCGGTTAAAAGGCACAGATTATTAGATTAGATAAAAAGCCCTCAACCATATGCTGCCAACATGAACCCCATTTTAAATATAAAGACACAAATAGATTTAAAAGATAGGAAAATATATATCCTGCTAACACTAATCAAATGAAAGCAAAGTGGCTATATTAATATCAAAGTAGATTCTAGAAAAAAGACTATCACCAGGGATAAAGAGATCATTTCATAATGATAAAGTAGTCAATTTATCAAAAAGAAATAATAATCCTAATTGTGTAGGCACCTAATGACAGAGTTTCAAAAAACACTAAGCAAATACTGATGGAACAGCAAAAGGAAATAAAGAGACCCACAATTACAGTCAGAAACTTCAACACTCTTCTCTCAATAATTGATGAAACAAGTAGATAAGCAGAAATTCAGTAAGGATATAAAGGACTTGAACAACATTATCAAACAACTTGCCCTAATTGACATTTTTAGAACACTCACACTACCAACAGTAGAACATATATTTCTTTCAAGTGCATACAGACCATTTACCAAATTAAAGCATATTATAGCCATCAAACAAATTTCAGTAATTTTTAAACAATTAAAGTCATAAAAAGTATGTTTGAAAACAAATAAAAAATTAAAAATTAAAGAAAGAAAAAGAAAAAGAAATAAATAAAAAAAATTTTTTTAAAGTATGTTTTTAGACTACAATGGAACTAAATTAGAAATCCATAACAGAAAGATATCTGGTAATCCACAAATATTTAAAACTAAAGAATACACTTGTGAATAACTCATGAATCAAAGAATAAATCAAAAGGGAAGTTAGTATTTTGGAATGAATTGAAAATGAAAATTCAAACTATTATCATTTACAGGATACTAATTAAGGGGAAATTTATATCACTAAATGACTATAGTAGAAAGAAGAAAGGTCTCAAATCAATAACCTGAGTTTATACTTTAAGAAACTACAAAAAGAGCAAACTAAACAAAACTAACCAAGGGCCAGCCCATGGTTCACTTGGGAGAGTGTGGTGCTGATAACACCAAGGCCACAGGTTTGGATTCTTATATAGGGATGGCTGGTTAGCTCACTTCGGAGAGCGTGGTGCTGACAACACCAAGTCAAGGGTTAAGATCTCCTTACCGGTCATCTTTTTATAAAAAAGAACTAAACCAAGCAGAAGAAACGAAATAAAAATCAAAGCAGAAATCAATGAAATAAAAAAACAGAAAAATAGAGTAAAATCAATAAAACCAAAAGATAGTTTTTTAGAAGATCAATAAAAGTGCTTCTAGTCAGACTGATTAGGAAAACAAAGACAAGTTACCAATATCAGGAATGAGAGGGGTGACATTACTATGGATTCTACAGGTATTAAAGGGAGTATTATGAACAGTTCATATCTATAAATCTGACAACTCACATGAAATGGGAAAATCCTTGAAATAATAAGCTACCAATGCTCACTCAAGAAGAAACAGATAACCTAAATAGCCTTCTACCTATTAAAGAAATTGAAACTCTAGTTAAAAACCTTCCCTCAAAGAAAACTCCTGGTCCTGATGATTTCACTGGTGAAGTCTACCAAACATTTAACAACTAATAACAGTTCTACATGAATACTTCCAGAAAACTGAAAAGGTTAGGAATGCTTCCCAATACTATGAGGCCAGCATTACCCAGTATCAAAATCAAAAGTATTGGGCCGGCCCGGTGGCGCACTGCTACAGTGCGCCGCTTGGGAAGTGCGGCGGCGCTCCCGCCGAGGGTTCGGATCCCACATACAGACCGGTTCCCGCTCACTGGCTGAGCGAGGCGCG
>NW_007726165.1:1032832-1051430 GCF_000696425.1 Galeopterus variegatus
AAAAAAAAAAAAAAAAAAAAAAAAAAAAAAAAAAATCAAAAGTATTACAAAAAAAACTACAGATCAATATCCTTCGTGAACATAAATACAAAAATTATCAAAAAAATTTAGCAATTCGAATTCAACAATGTGTAAAAAGGACAGTACATTACGACCAACTTCAGTTTAACCCCAGGAAAACAGAGTCGATTTAACATTGGAGCATCAATGAACATAATTCATCACATGAGCAAATGAAAAAAGAAAAAACATCTGTTCATCTCAATAGAAGCAGAAAAAGCATTTCATAAATACAGCATCCATTCCTGATGAAAACTCTCAAAGCAGAAATAGAATGAAACTTTCTCAACCCGATAAAGGGCATCTATGAAAAAAATACAGTTAATATCACAGTACATGGTGAAAAACCAGCTGCTTTACCCTTAAGATTGAGAATGAGACAAGGATGTCCACTCAGTAATAGTATATGCCACACTGGAGGTTCTGATCAGTTCAATAAGGCAAGAAAAAGGAATACAAGGCATCAGATTGGAAAGGAAGAAGTAAAACTGTCTTTATTTGCAGACAACATGATTCTCTATGTAAAAAATCCAATGGGACCTACAAAAAACTAACAGAACTAATAAGTGAGTTTAGTGAGATAACAGGATACAAGCTTAATATCCCAAAATCAATTATTTCACTAGCTACAGTCAAAAATAGATATAAAGATACCATTTACAAAAGCATCAAAAGTAGAAAATATTTAGGGGTACGTCTGACAAAAGATGTTTAAGACCTGCACATTGAAAACTACAAAACACTGTTGAGAGAAATTAAAGAAGTCCTAAATAAATGAAGAAATATACTTTGTTCATGAGTCAGAGTATTTAATATTGTCGGTTTTTCCCAAATTGATCTACATATTCAACACAATCCCAATTAATTCCTACCATGTTTTTTGTGTTTTTTTTTTTTTTTTACATAAATTGACAAGCCAATCTTAAAACTCATATGGAATTGCAAAGGACCTGGCATTGCAAAAAAAACAGACAAAAACAAACAACTTTTGAAAAGGAAAAACAAAGATGAAAGGACAACACTGCTTGATTTCAAGATTTACTATAAAATTACAGAAATCAAAACACTGTGGTATTGGCACCAATACAGATAAATAGACCACTGGAACAAAATAGAGAGTCTAGAAATATGCCCATATATATTTAGACAACCAAGTTTTGGCAAAAATGCAAAGGCAATTCAGTACAGAAAGGACAATCCTTTTCAACAAATGGTATTGGAACAACTGGATATCCATATATAAAAAAGTAAACTTCAATCTAGCTCATACCACATTTACAAAGTAAACTCATGATGGATCATAGACTTATAGAGATCCTAAAACTGTAGAACTTCTAGAAGAAAGCACAGAAGAAAATCTTTGTGACTTCGGGTTAGGCAAGATTTTAGATACATCACCAGAAAACACAAACCATTAAAAAAAAAGATTGAGAGGCTGGCCCGGTGGCGCACTGCTACAGTGTGCCGCTTGGGAGCGCGGCGGCGCTCCCGCCGAGGGTTCGGATCCCACATACAGACCGGTTCCCGCTCACTGGCTGAGCGAGGTGCGGGCGCAGCACCGAGGGTTGCGATCCCGTTGCCGGTCCCAGTCTGGTACGGGCGCGACACTGAGGGTTGCGATCCGTTGCCGGACACGAAAAAAGACAAAAAAAAAGGAAAAAAAAAAGATTGATATATGGACTTAATCAAAATTAAGCATTTCTACTCCCTCAAAGAAATCGTTAAGAGAATGAAAAAACAAACCAAAGACTGTGAAAAAATCTTTGCATATCATGTATCTGATAAAGTACTTCTATCCAGAATATCCGAAGGGCTTTCAAAACTGAATAAGAAAGCAAACTCAACTAAAAAATAGGTAAAAGATTTGAATAGAAACTTCATCAAAGAAGTTATACAATGGTAAGCACATAAAAGGATATTCAACATTATTAGATATCAGGAAAATACTAATCATAACCACATAATTCTTATAGTGGCTGAAATTAAGAAGACTAGCCATACAGAGTGGTGCTGGTGCATATATGGAGAAACTGGAACTCTCATCACTGCTGGTGGGAATGTAAAATGGTAAAAAAAATTTGGCAGTTCCTTAAAAAGCTAAATATACAACTGCCATATGATCCAGCCATTTCACTCCTAGGTATTTTTCCAAGAGAAAAAAAAGTGTATGTCTATACAACAAGTACACTTCACAGCAGCTTTTTTGTAACAGCCCACATGTCCATCAACAGGTAAATAAATAAACAAGTTGTGGTATAGCTGTACGGTGGAATACTACTCAGTAATAGAAAGCAATGAACTATTGACACACCACACAACAGTATAATTTCAAAATAATGAGACTGAGTAAAAGAAACCAAACAAAAAAAAGGCTATACTATATAATTCCATTTATATACTGTATAATTCCATTTATATAAAACTGTAGAAAAAGCAAACTAATCTACAGTGGCAGCAGATTATGGCTGCTTAGGGAAGGGTGGGAGGGTGCAAGTAGGGGTGGGAGGAAGGGATTACTAAAGGACATGAGGAAACTTTGGAAGGTTATAGATGTATTTGTTATCTTGATTATCTGGCTATGTTTAACCTTGATTATTATGACAGTTTCATGAAGTATATGTATGCCAAAAATGATTCAATTATATAGTATAAATATGTGCAATTTATTATATGCCAATTATACCTCAAAAAAGCTGTTAAAAAGAATAATCTAACAATAATCAATATATTTTTAGCTAAACAAGAATTTATCTTCTAATTTTCAAATCAAGAAGACTGAACTGTTAGCTTGCCATTGTAAAGTAGAAGAAAACGAACATTTAGTCAATACCCACTATATGCCAAGCATTATGTTAGCCACTTTACATGTGGTAACTTACTCTCATTATCATAAGGTGATTAGTTCTAAAAAATGGGGGTGGAGGGTAAAAAGGATAACACAAAGCTTTAGAAACAAGGATTTTTTTTTCTATTTTAAGAAAAACTTGATTTTGTTCCTACAAATCAAATACACAGCAATATCAATAAACACACCAGATTTAAAACTAAATCCTTCACAGTCAAGTTCTATAAATTTAATTGGGAATTGTCCTACAGTTGAAATACATGAAAAGAAAGCCTGAAAAAAGGTTTACACTAGATGTTTAAATTATAATTATGATCTTATATATTTGGATGCACTAAATTGTCTGATAAATACTCAGTGAATAGGGGTTTTGTTTGGTTCCATACAGTTCAGATGGGACAAAAGAAAAATCAAAATCCTGTGTAATTAGCAAAGCCCAATTACTTTGCAAACTAGTTTCCTCATTGTGTTTACATTATTTAAAACCTGTACCTACTTCCAAAAAGGATTTAGAGTGGCTCTTCCATCTGCAAAATCAGATACCAGATTAACAGACCTCTAATACACCATTCAGCTTTTATCATTTTACTTCCTCCACTCATTTTTTTAGAAATTACATTAAACATATCTCAAACAAAATAACTAACCATTTAAATATATGGAATATTTTATTCGATTTAATTAAAATATTAAAATCAAATATAGCATCTTGGACATCCATCTTTTACTCTATGTTTTGACAAAGTTTCTGAACCTCAGCACTACTGACATTTAGGGTTAGAATACTGTTGTGAGAGCTTATCCTGTAAGGTATTTATCCATACCCCTGCTATGCACTAGATGACAGTAGCACCTTTCCCCAGTTGTGGAAAAATGCCAATTGTCTCTTGTGGGGTAAAATGCCCCTGATTGAGAACTTCTGTTCTAAAACTATTCAAGTGTAGTCTCTCTGTACGTACCTCTTCCATTCAGGAGTCTGGAAGCAGAATTTCACCATTTGAAGATTACTAAGGAAATTTTAAATGTTTATACCTACACACACATGCCCCAGTATATGCTCCATTAAAAATAAAAAGTCCATTTGTTACCATATAGAGCAAAGGTTTTTTAAAATTGTTCTGTTTTCAAACTGAAGAAGCTAGGACTTATCTGACATGCGTGACGTCTTAATTTAGACCATGTCTCTCAGATGGAAAAAAACCTCTATGCCAAAAAAGTTTACAAACCATTCCTTAACCATTACAACTGATGAACTATGGGAATTAATTTAGGAAATCTCAATACTCTATTGGCACTCAACTTCATAGCTCTGCCGTTACCCAACCGACAGCTTGTCCCAAGTCGGTGTCAAATTACATTAAGTGTTCAATTTCAATCTTTCATTATCTATGATACATCTCCTACATTCAAACATTAACTTTCTCTCCCTGTCCCACTCTCTCAACCAAATTTTTTTTCAGTGTCTTAACGCTCAAGTAGAATGAAAACAAAAAGATCACCATCTCTACATTTAGAAGTTTTATGTTTTCTTGAAAACTGGGCTTCTTTTTATATTGTTAAATTGGATTAATTGCTTTCTTATTATTCCACAGGATAAATACAATTTACTCTTGACAAAGATTAGCTGTCATAAATGTAGTAAGAGTAAGAAACAAACTGGAGACAGGAAATCTGGGCTCCAGTTCTGACTCAGCCTCCTAGTAGCTGGATGACCACTTAACCTTCCCAAACTTCAGTTCTCTCACTGGGGACTAATAATATCTATGTCTTGAATTGTTGCAAGGATTTTTTATGGCAATCTATGCGAAATCACTTTGTAAACAGTAAAGCACCATACAAATGTTGGGTATTGTTGGCGGTATCCCAGTGGTATGAATAAAGAATACAACAGAGAAACACGCAACTCAAAACAGGAATTTACTTATATCACTAAATAAAGTCACTTTCCAAAACAAATACTCATTAGAAAGACGGCTTGAGGTAATTAACTCTGAACTAGGATTCAGGAATCTAGGGTTTAAACCCAGTTCTGACATTAACTCTATGTATCAACACAGGCAAACTAACTTTCCTTTTCACCTAAAATTTATTCATCTAAAAAATCCAAATACTAGACCAGATGTTCCATAAGTATTATGAGCCCTTATCAGCCTACTAAATGACCAAGCATCTAAAAGATTCATTTAACATTATATCTAAAACTCAGAGTACTGTTTGGTCTGCCAGCAAAACACAGGTTCAGGGCATCAGAGTAAGAAAGTTTTAATTAAATAAAAACAGAATTCTATACAATTCTCCAGAAGCAAAGGAAGCGATAAACTATCTTGTTTTCTGTAATTAATAATAGTTTTTCCCCTAATTGACTGTAATGAATAAGGTGCATTAAAAGATGGGCTGTGCTCTTTCCCACAAGATTTTGGGAACCACCCACTTCCCAAAGAGGTATAACTTCCTCCTTGCCCTCATCTGCCAAGAAACTTGAAAGATTAAGGTTTATATTGTCTGGGAGAGGATTTTGTTTTTCTTTTCACTTGGGTAGGGGTGGCAGTAGTCATCTGGCAAACATATCCTATCAACATCATTATCCACAAGACCAAGTTTCTCCAAAGCATTAGAAAGCTAAGTTTTTAGAGTAATACTAATTTAAAAAAATAACTTCGGACCATTAACTCGATATTAGATATCCCTGTGTTAACAGATGATAATTTGTGGTCGTCAACTGCCAAGTATTCCCTTCCCCCAATTATCTTCCCTCCCGCGTCTCTGCAGAGGCGACGCTTTGCCTTCTACTCCAGCGCCAGGTCCGGATTGAGAGTCCCCGGGACTCCCGGGGGAGGGAAGGCCGGGCAACCCAGGCCTCGGCACCGCCACCCCTCGCTCCTCACCGATGACGATGCGCAGGTGCTTCAGGCGGGTCAGTGCGTCCTTCTTGGTGTCCAGCACTTTCTGGGTGGACTTCTTCACGTCCCCGTGGGGCTTCTTGGAGAACATCCTGCCACGGCCGGCTCCGGCCCCCTCCCGGCCTGGTCCAGGCGGCAGAAAGTGGAGGGAGTGGGCGGGGAGGAGACTAGCCCGAGCGGCTCATTCACTCCCCAGCCTTGCGGGCCCGGACACAGCCGACTCCTCCCAGGTCGAGGCCAGGGCCACCACCTCCCCCCGCCTCTCTCCGCCGCTCCAAGGAACTCTTGGCTCCGGCTCCAATATGGCGGATCCCCTCTCCGGGCCCTGAACGGAGCGAGGGAGACCCGGGCAAGCCTTCTGCTGCCGCCGCCACAGCCGCCGCCCGCCTCCAGCGGCCGCCGCACGCCGCCACAGGCCGGGGCCCAAAAGCCACGGACGTGGAGCTCTCAGAGGCAGCAGCGCAACTCCTCACTCCCTGAGGCCCCCTTAAGGTTAAAGCTTCTTTAACAGCTTAGACCCTGCAGAGGCCGACACAGGACTCTGGTGATGTGGTTTCACGACTCTGCCGTCAGTGACGAACGGTCCCCGTGGCAACCGCCTTCTGACGTCAAGGGCTCTTTACGTCATGCCAGCGTGAGATCACCTCGTGGCACTACCTCCTCTCCTTGGTTTCCTGTGTAAGCAGCCAAAGGAAGACCCCAAAGAAGTCGTTGTAAGCAGAGTGGTTCTTAGCTAAACTCCTAAGTAACGTCGTATAGTTTTTTTGTTAATGAGGTCCTTCATCTCCGCTATAGGTGATAGTAACTGAAGAAGATAGCTCCCAAACATCAAAGCAGACGTGCAATATGTTAGATACCAATTCTGAAGGCCTTGGTTGTAACACTCCTTCATGTCCAAATTTGAATTTTATTTAAAGGACTTTTGTTTATTTTGCAAAGTGATGATTAATAATTTACTGTAGTTTACAGATGTGTAGGGTTATAGTACATCCTCTTGGTTAAAATTATCTTGCACGTTATAACACCAAGGTCAAGAAGGGTTTGGATCCCCATACCAGCCAGCTACCAAAAAAAAAAAAAGGAAGAAAGAAAAAAAATTGCACGAATAAAGGAGCCCTACTGGAAACATGTTGTAACAGAAAAATTACAGAGAAAAGAAATCTAGAGAACTTTAATGGTGAATTTTCTTAATATGTAAACAATTCTCATATCCAAGAGAAAATTGCTAAGGTCCAAATAGAAAAATGACTAAGGAACATGAAAAAAAAAATCACAGAATTATATACTTCTTGCCCCCTTATAAGCCTTTCCTCCCACTGCCCCACCCCCAGTCCACAGACAACTACTGATCTGCTTTCTGTCACTCTGAGTTTGCATTTTCTATAGTTTTATATAAAACATATTCTTTTTTATGTACACTTTTTTCTCTGGCTTCTTTCACTCAATGTAACTTATTTTTGACAATAATATAATGTTTTTTAAGTCAAATTAATAACGTTTGTTTCTTAATAATCTTACTGTAGGTGACTGTGACAGCAGACACTTCTGTAGCCTGCTGGGAAGAAGCATTAATTAGTACAAGCTTTGCAGACAATAAAATTTGGCATTATGGGCCGGCCCGTGGCTCACTCGGGAGAGTGCGGTGCTGATAACACCAAGGCCCCGGGTTCGGATCCCATATAGGGATGGCCGGTTCGCTCACTGGCTGAGCGTGGTGCTGACGACACCAAGTCAAGGGTTAAGACCCCCTTACCGGTCATCTTTTTAAAAAAAAAAAAAAAAAAAATTGGCATTATGTATCAAGACACAAAAATGTTTATATACTTTGATTCAGTAGTTCCACTTCTAGGACTCTATTCTTTAAAAAAAATCAGGAATGGGAAAATATTTTAAAATATTAAAGCATAATTTATAACAGTGAAAGACTGGAAACAATATGATTGCCCATCAGAAAGGAGATGAATGTCTGATAAGTGGAATGTTATACTTCCATGAAAAGTTATTACTATTAAGAATTTTTAATGATGTGGAAAATAGCTAACAATATTAAATGAAAAAAGCATATCCAAAACTGAAAATATATGGGCTGGCTGGTTAGCTCAGTTGGTTACAGCTCAGTCTTATGATCACCAAGGTCACAGGTTCAGATCCCTGAACCAGCCAGCCACCGAAAAATAAAAAAATTTTTAAAAAGCCTGAAAATATGTATGTTATTAAAATTGTGAAAGAAATATGTGTGTAAAGTAGAAAAAAAAAAAGGAGAAGTACTCCAAAATTGTGATTATATCTGCAAAGTAGAATTATGGGTGTTTTTTTTTTTTTAAAGAAAAGATGACCAGTAAGGGGATCTTAATCCTTGACTTGGTGTTGTCAGCACAACGATCTCCAAAGTGAGCTAACCAGCCATCCCTATCTAGGGATCCAAACGTTTGGCCTTGGTGTTATCAGCACCACACTCTCCCAAGTGAGCCACGGGCCAGCCCAAATTACAGGTGGTTTTTATTTTCTTCTTTATATTTTGTTTAGTTTCTATTTTTCTACAAAAAGCATATATTGCTTTTACAATTCACAAATGAAAGAGTTTTAAAGAAAATTAAGAGAATCTAATGTACCAATTTTAAACTCATGAAACGAATTAAGATGTATGTGTAAGAATAGAAACTCCTTGAAAACAAGTGCTGGTTTTCTTTGTAATTTATTTTTATGTCCTACTACATTACAGAATAAGTATTTGTTAATAATTTTTAAAAGTTATTGTGTTTACATTACATCTTTTAATAGTAAAAGGATCATCTGATCCCATGATTCTGACTATTATTTATTGGCGATTTTAGACTCCTGTGGCCCTGCCTGTAACCCAAGACTCTTTTCTGAGATATTAATTAGACCTCACTACTTAGGAATTCCACAAGCTATTCAAATTCAGTATGTGCAAAACTGAATTTGTCATCTTTTCTTCTCCCCCTCCTAAACCTGATTTTCCTCTTTCATCAAACTTCTTAGTTGATAGTCCCACTGTCAGACCAGTTTTTCAGTCTGGAAGCTAGAATCATCTTAAGGCTTCTTGTCCTTCTCCTCTCATGTCCAATCAGTTACAAAGTCGTGATGATTCTACTTCCTAAATATTTCTTGATTTGTTCTGCTCCTCCATTGTCATATCCTTTGTTCAAGCACAAGGTCTCACAAAGCTAGAAATGACAGTTGTTTTCTCCCCACCCCCGCATCTTAGTAGGATTTGAACAATATTCACTCTTTTTAATGTAAATTTTAACAGTTTACAGTGTTATAACACCAATATCTAGGGTTCAGATTCCCTGCATCGGCCAGCTGCCAGAAAAAAAGGGCTTGATAAAATACTCAATAGTCTTATCTTCTTGGAATCAGTACTTGAATATCTGTTAATGAAGAAAAGTAGCACTGATAAGTCATGGCATCATTTCTTTCTTTATGGGGGGTTATGGTTTATGGATATGTATTTGTTTATAGATATGTCTTACCATCAGGGAATGCATAGCACTTCCAGTCAAAGAATAAAATCCACATTGACAGACTGACTTCAGAGAAGCTAGAAACATGTTCAGATTTTATACCTTGCTCCTACTTCAGAGTGATTATGAACAGTATCTCTAAGTCTGTTAAGAAGATGCAGGAAAAGCAGACCTAGTCTCTTGATCTTTCTAAACTTACTGAAATGGAGATGAAAAAGAAGGTAATTAGATAAACTGGCTGTAGTTGACATATGTAGGTTGACCTGCCTTCTTCTGGTAATCACACCTGGTGTTCTTTGGAAAGTCACTCCTGACTGTACATTTGTGCTCATTCCCCCACTGCCCCATTTTGAGTTCAGAATTTTATCACTGGGGGCAAAGCAAGTGTTAGGGATGGGCATATGACCGGCCAGGTCAGTGCTATGAAACTCTCTCTTAAACTACTGGAAAAGAGAAGTTCTTTTTCTGATAGACTGAACATGAATAGGATGAAGGTCTGGCTGGAACTGCTGGGAACCAAAATGTGAAAAGAATCTGCTGGGCAAAATAATAATAATCATCATCATCATCATCATCATCATCATCATCATCATCATCATCATCTGCTAGGTATAAAGCCAACATGGAGAAGAACAGAGGGGACCGAGTTAGAAAGAAGGAAAAAAAAGAAAGAAGAGTGAGTCTTTAACATTGTTTGGGCATTTGGATCCAACTTTGTCTGAAGTACCACGATCTATTCTATTTCACAAGCCAATAAAGTCCTTATTTTGCTTAAGCCAGTTTGAATTGGGCGGCAGTCACTTGCAATAGAAAAAGTCCTGACTTCCACATGTGGAAGATATTATGCTAGGTTGAATAGGGATTAAAACTTCAAAAGAAAAAGCCAAAAACTAAAAAACACTGCTTGAAAATAATATTGTAGCCATCTTCTGAAGCCCTGTAGGTCCTCTTTCCTCTACCATGACACTCACCACACACTTTGTTACAGTCATTCTATGCTTCATCTCTCTTATGTTAGACCATAATCTCTCTAGAAGACAGGTTTTTGTTTTTTTTTTCAGTGTTTCTCAATCCAATTCTCCAAGACTTGTCTTCTCTCTCTGCCTCCCTCTCCCTTCCTTTCTCTCTGTCTCTCTGTCTCTGTATCTCTCTCTCTCTTTTCCTCCCTTATTCTTCCCTCTTCCCTCCCTGCAACAGTACCTGGCACGTGGTAGGCACTCAATACAAATTCATGGAAAGAACAAGTGAACAGTAGGCACTCAGTAAATGCTTACTGAATTTATGTGTATAATAGGGTTGCCATTTTGGCTATCAATTTATTAAGAGTAACGTGCTTAGACGGAACACGAGAGGAGGTAGAAGATGGTGATGGGAGGGCAAGAAAAAGGGAAATAATGCTTAAAAAAGGCAAACCAGAATGTAAGCAAAGTAAATCTTTTACTTTCTGGGTTTTGATTCATAGAGAAATGTGTGCTATGCTTTCCTTAGGTTCTGAGGTGGAATACTTTTTATCTTTCATATTAATCTATTTCAACTGTGGGGGTTAAATTGCTATTAGGGTCTTAAAATATCAGAATCTTATATAGGATTGAAATAAGAATAAAGATGCAAAAAATAGGAGAAAAGGACAAGAAAAAGGGAAGTAATCTTTATTAAACATATTCATGATTTTTTTCTTTTTCTTTTTTTTTTTGGCTGCCTGGTACAGGGGTTGAATGCCAGACCTTGGTGTTGTCAGCACCACACTCTAACCAACTAAGCTAACCAACTGAAATAATTGGCCAGCCCTAACAAATGATTTATCCATGAAAATGTGCATAAGTTGTTGTGGTCACCAGAGACTAGCAGAAAAATAAACATGAAGCTACAGTCTGGGCAATTCATTCTGTCTTAAATCTATCACTAAGAATACTAAGAGTATTTTACACACTATATGTTTTCTTTCATTTTTTTTCCTATTTGTTATATCATACCCCTGTTTGTAGCTGTGAATAACTTGACAACAAAAAGACTTTTAAGCAGAAATAATCTGCTTTCCTTTTCTGTTACTTTGTTCTTTTTAAAAAAATACTCCTTCCCCTATCTGCACCCCACATAAACATGAATATGTTGTCTGTTTTTCCTCTGCAAAGAAAAATAAAATATTCTATTATATTGATGGGAGTCATCCAAAGAATCTGAAATAGCTGGAAAAAAAATCAGTGTGAAATTCTGAATAATATAAATTCAAAATGTTCTTGGAAGCTTTCCTGCATAAAATAATTTGATTAAGAGTGAGCCTGCTTGTTTGCAGAACTATTTCCTCCTATATTCTTACCCATAGCAATAGCCTTGTCCAAATTACAATGAAATATTTGATTAGCATAGAAAAATAACAAAATCAACAAAGAAGAGAAATGTAAGACATTTGCCAAAATTGCATAAAAATATGAGGGTACTTCAAAAAGTTTGTGGAAAAATAAAAATAAAAGGTAATACAAAGCTTTCCATGAACTTTTTGTAGTACTATCATACAATACTGTGCTTAATGGTAGCTTATTTCAACAACCATCCTGTAATTTATTTTTTAAAGTTTACAAAAATTTATTCAGTTTCTACATGTATGGTTTGTATTGGTATGATCAAAGTTGCAGAGCTTGTTTTGAGGAAGTAGTGTGAAACAGTGGGAAAATAAGTGAATTATTCAAGAGATTTGAGTTCTGGTTCCTCTCAGCATCTGTTTTTTTTTTATTAGTAAAATCAGGATAAGGACTGTTCCTCATGGTTTTGTGAAATTCAGTCAATAATACAGTGTTTTCAAGCATGATCTTTAGAATTAGATAGATCTAAATTAGACACTGTGTTTCAGGACTTACTTTCTTTGGGACATTGGTATATAGTTTAATCTCTCTCAGCTTCATTTTTCTTATACGTAAACCACATCAGTGATTGTGATAATTGAGAAAAGGTACTGAAAGTTACTTCTGTAATGGCTGACACATCTCATAAATTCTTTTCCTTTCCTTCAGAGACTTTAGAGGAATTCGTGTAATTATTTAAAGATTTGCTCTCCCTTTAGTCTGTAAACTCATTGAGGACAGAGACCGTAAAGGTTTTGTTTAAAACTGTATCCCTGTCTTCTTGCAAAATGCTGTTTGCAAAATACCTTCAAAAATACTTGTTGAGGGCCGGCCCGGTGGCGCACTGGACAGTGCGCCGCTTGGGAAGCGAGGCGGCGCTCCCACTCGAGGGTTCGGATCCCGCATACAGACCGGCTCCCGCTCACTGGCTGAGCGAGGCGCGGGAGCAGCACCGAGGTTTGCAATCCCGTTGCCGGTCCCTGGTCCGGTACGGGGGCAACACTGAGGGTTGCGATCCATTGCCGGACACGGAAAAAAAAAAAAAAAAAAAAAAAAAAAAAAAAAAAAAAAAAATACTTGTTGAATGGAAGAATGAATGTCAGTTTCCCTTCCTTTCTCTTGCACAAGCACTAACAATAATTGGTGAATGAGTGAAGTAATTTTAGAAAATAGAAATTTAACATATTAACAATAATAATTCTATGGCTGGCACACCTGAGAAAAAATGGAAACACCATTGCAAAACAAACTGAAGTAATGTAACTTAGATATGGCATGTCCGGCCTACTGTCTGACTTTCTCTTCCCATGGATTTAAATACTAAAATTTTTTGAAAATATAAGCTCTCCACATTGGAGACATATTTATTTTAAAAAGAAAAACCCAGAAAATTATCTTTGAATTATTGCTTGTGAGAACTAGAATTTAAACTTATGTTTGAAAGGGGGGAAAAAAAGAAAAAAAAAAGAAATAAATAAACATGTTTGGAATCATAAACTTCCCAAGATAAATACATCACCATCAATCTCTGAAATGTGAGCATGCTACATAACTGTTTTTTATACAGCCAGGTTTATTCAAAATTGAGACTTTAAAAAAATTCATAGGTTATTTTTTGGAAGAGTTTTAAATTTATAAAAAAACTGAACCAATAATATGGAGAGTTCCCATCTACCCAACTCCCACGCTGTTTTCCCTACTATTAATATATTAGTAGGGTATATTTGCCACAATTAATGAACAAATAATGATATATTATTATTAATTAAACTCCATAGTTTATTCAGATTTCCTATTTTTTTAAATCTAATGTCTTTTTTCTGTCCCAGGGTCTTATTAAATATGATTGTCATGGCTTCTTAGGCTCCTCTTGACTGTGAGAGTTTCTCAGACTTTTCTTAGTTTTGGTGACTTTGACAGTTTTGAGGAGTACTGGTTAGGCATATTGAAGATGCTCCTCTACTGAAATTTGTTTTATGTTTTTCTTATGATTTGGCTAACATTATAGGTTTTTGGGAAAAAGACCATAGAGGTAAAGTGCCATTTTCATCACATCATATCAATGGTACATACTATCAACATAACTTATCACTGTTGACATTGACCTTGATCACTTGGCAGAATATTGTTGGTCATGTTTCTCCAACATAAAGTTTTTGTTTTATTTTGTTTGCCTTTTCCATACTGTACTATGGAGGGAAGTCATTATGCACAGCCATTATTTTTTAATTGGTTGCATTTTATTATAAAAGCTTGTACAATTACTTCCATTACTTTAGCCATGGTATCTGTTTCAGCACTTGTGAATGAGAAGGTTGAAATTCCAACAGCCTTGCAATGGTAAGAATAGGAGCAGAATGCTTACTAGGTGAGTCCTAATAGAACACAATGGCAAGAATCTAAAGTTAGCAGTTAGAAACTCAAGAAACACAAGACAGCTGGCCAGTTGCAAACTTGGTTAGAGCATGGTGCTGATAATACCAAGGTCAAGGGTTTGGATCCCCTTATTGGCTGCTGGGGAAAAAAAAAAAAGAAATAATGAAGATAAAGACCACCAGAAGTTCTCAAAATTTTTGGTCTTGATCAAAATTACTGAGGACCTCTAAGAGGTCCTTTTGCTTATTGATTACCTTATTAAAAATTAAACCTCAGGAAACTACAAAATTCTCATGAAAGAAATAAAAGATGTAAATAAATGGAGAAGTATTTCATGTTCATAGAATAGAGCACTCAATTTTTTAAAGATGTCAGTTCTTCCCAGCTTGACCTATAGGCTCACTACAATACCAGTCAAAATCCCAGAAAGCATAACTAACAGTAATTTATCGTGTTTTCTAATGGCTAGAAGAGAGGAGCTCTAATGTTCTCATCACAAAGATTTTTGCAAGGATGAGTTTGCTAACTACCCTGATTAGATAATCTCACATTGTATATATACATCTATTAAAACATAACTCTGGGGCCGGCCCGTGGCTCACTCAGGAGAGTGCGGTGCTGATAACACCAAGGCCACGGGTTCGGATACCATATAGGGATGGCTGGTTCGCTCATTGGCTGAGCGTGGTGCTGACAACACCAAGTCAAGGGTTAAGATCCCCTTACCGGTCATCTTTTAAAAAAAACAAAACAAAACAAAACAAAACATAACTCTGTACTCCATAAATAGGTACTATCAATACATTTCAATTAAAAAATGAACTCCTGAAAAAATAAAAATAAAAAATAAACTAAAGGAAAAAAATCCTAGCAAGCTATATTGTAGATATCAGATATGAACACACTGATTGTAAAATTTCTATGAAAAAGCAAAAGACACAGAATAGTCAACAAAACAGTGAAGAAGAACAAAGTTGGAGGATTCATATGATCTGATTTGAAGAACTTACTATACAACTATAGTAATCAAGAGTGTGGTATCAGTGGAAGAATAGACACAGCCGTCAGTGGAATAGATTAGAGAGCCCAGATATAGACCCATAGAAATAAAGTCAACTGATCTTTCACAAAGGAGCAAAGGCAATTCAATGGAGAAAGGATAATCTTTTCAACAAATGGTTCTGGAACAGTTGGATATCCACATGCAAAACAATGAACCTAGGCTGACCTTACATCCTTCACCAAAGTTAACTCAAAATTCAGCATACCTAAAAGTAAAATGCACAACTATAAAACTTCTAGAAGAAAACATAAGAAATAATCTAAGTGACCTTTGGTTTGGTGATGAGTTTTTAGATACAGCACCAAAATCATGATCCATAAAAGAAAAAATTAAGGTGTATTTTATTAAAATTAAATTTTCTGCCCTGTGAAAGACCTTGTCAAGAGACTCACAAGTCAAGCCACAGACTGAGAGAAAACATTTGCAAAACACATATTTGATAAAGGACTTGCTTATACAAAGAACTCTTGAAACTCAACAATAAGTAAACAAATGATCCAATTAAAAAATGGGCAAAATATCTGAATAGACCGCACACCAGAGAAGATATGTAGATGGCAAATAAGCATATGAAAAGATCCCCAAGACAACGATCATTTTTCATTAGGAAACTGCAAATTAAAACAACAGTGAGATACTACTACACACATTAGAATGGCTGAAATCCAAAACACTGACAACACCGAACGCTGGTGAGAAGGGGATGTAAAATGATATAGCTCACTTTGGAAGAGTTTGGTAGTTTCTACAAAGCTAAACAAATTCTTACCATACAATCCAGCAATTGTGCTCCTAGGTATTTATCAAACTGACTTGAAAACGTGTCTTCCCGAAAATCTGTGCACAAATGTTTATAGTAGCAACCAAGATATCCTTTAACAGGGGAATGAATAAACAAACTGTGGTACATTCATAAAATGGAATATTATTCAGCAATAAAAAGAAATGAGCTCTTGAGCCACAAAAAGATAAGGATGACCCTTAAATGCATATTGCTAAGCGAAAGAAGCCTGTTTGAAAAGACTACATACTGTATGATTGTAACTATATGACATTTCTTGAGTCAGAGCCACGGCATAGTGGCGTGGCAGCTAGACCAAGGGGCTGGTGCCACCATGCTGCTCACCTGGAAGATTTGCCATCATTGAGAAGACTTGGAGTTGAGGAAGATGAGCAGTACTCAGAAGAGGTTTGATTAAAACTGGAAGAGACCCAAGAGGTGCAGAACTTGAAGAAGAGGCCCAATGGGGTGAGTTCTGTGGCGCTGCTGGTGGAAGAGAAGGTACAAGAAGAGACCACTGTAGTGGATGATCCTTTTCAGATGAAGATAGGTGGTATGGTGGACATGAAGAAACTAAAAGAAAGGGGCAAAGATAAGATCAGTAAAGAAGAAACCTCCACGTGGGGATGTCGTTTTCTGCTGAAACCAACCGAAGGGATGAGGATGCAAGACGTGATGAAGTACATTGAGAAAGAGCTAAAGAAGAGGAAAGGGATTATTGGCCAAGAGGAACAGAAAGTCAAGCTGATGATTGAAGAGGATTGTCTTTATGAACTTCCAGAAAACATCTGCATTTTCTCAGCAAAGATGACTGAGAATGTGCTTTCCAACCAGATTCTGAGCGACATCCCAGAGGAGAACCTTGGCATTGATGCTAAAATAAGAAATATCATTTCCATTGAAGATGCCAAGGCCCATTTGCTGGCAGAGCAGCAGAACAAGAAGAAAGATAGTGAGACATCCTTTGTGCTCATCAACACGGCTGTGAGTTATGTGCAGCACAACAGATTTTATCATGAGGAGCTCGATGCTCCCAATAGAGAAACAAAGAGTCCAAAGCCTGGCCTTTGAGAGTGAGTGACACAGAGAAGCCAGAGCCTGAGCAATCACCTAACTGCAAGCATCCTGCTAATGAGAAGGTCACTGATGACTACCACTATGAGAAGTTGAAGAAGATGAACAGGAGGTACGGAGGCACACAGAATGGGATGTAAATAGCACCTTCCACTCCTTCCCTTACATGAGAAGAGGCTTCCTGGACAGAGCCTGCTCATTTGCTAGCAGACAGTTCCAAAAACAAATTCTAACTTTTTGAAACAAGACAATGTATAGTTTTCCTATTTGGGGACAAACTCTATTCTTGTGAGCATTATTAAATCTTGTTTGTGAAAAAAAAATTATATGATATTCTTGAAAAGGCAATATTATACCAGTGGTAAAAAGATCAGTGGTCGCTGGGGGTTTGAGGGTGAGGAGAGAGAACTGAATAGCTAAAGCACAGGAGACTTTTTAGAGTGTTGAAACTATTCTGTATGATACTGTAATTGTGGATACATGGCCCTATGCATTTGTCACTCATAGAACTTTATAGCACCTAGAGTGAACCTTAATGAATACAAATTAAAAGAATAACTTAGGAGGTTGGAAGATCCCAGGTTGGAACACAAAATGTGACAAAATAATCTAACTGTATTGCAATGTATGAAACAACTTCACTGAGGAAGGTAGGGGAAAAGGTACTCAATGGAGAATGACTACCCATGTAGATTATAAGGCTAAAGGAAAAGAAACTGTACATACACGCTGTACTCTGATTAATGAAGTTGTTTCTCATGGGAGTATGGGTTAACAATTCCAATATTGTTATACTGTATATTAAATAAATAAATGTATGTATTTGGTTGGAACCAAACTTCTTACTGTTGAAGTGGGAGTTTACAGATAAGTAAGGGGAGGAGGATAGAATGATTGATCCATCAGTAATGGATTAGAATAGAGATATCACATTGGTGTGAACTCATGTTTAGTTTAAAATAGATACATTTGGTTACATACAGAAATATTTATAGATATGTGTATATAGATGGGTTAGTAAACAGTTATTTCCTTGCTCTGTCAGCTGAGAGGCTTAGAAGCAATAACACCCTAGTAACAGCAAACACACCTAGCATCCAGATCTTGGTTTTTAATACATTTTGTCAATAAAAGGAAGAAAAGCTCTTTAGAGTAATGGCTGATTCTAGGACCGAGGCAGGAAACATGCAAGATGCAAGACTGCAAGATCCTAGAGCATTTTGTGGTGCCCAAAAGTGAGGAGGTACTAAACACACACACACACACACACACACACACACACACACACACACACACAATGATAGTAATGTCAACTAAAAGAGCTCCCAATGGACAAAGCTGAAACAATGTGAACAACAAAATAAATAAAGTAGTATTAGATTATAACCCAAGGTATAAAATAAATATCCATGAGTCTATACTGGTATAAATAAATGATTAAATAAATAAATGGGGGGAAAGAGACAAATCTCCATGCAAAAGAGTTTTTAAAAATTTATAAAGATATCCTGTCCTCAAGGAGATGGAGAAAAACTTCCTACTTCTTAGGTGTGGTCTGTGCACAGTGACTTTTTTACTAAGAGAACAGTATGGGCCGGCCCGGTGGCTCACTCGGGAGAGTGCGGTGCTGATAACACCAAGGCCCCGGGTTCGGATCCCATATAGGGATGGC
>NW_007726165.1:1051933-1073940 GCF_000696425.1 Galeopterus variegatus
CTTACCGGTCATCTTTTTTTAAAAAAAAAAAAAAAAAAAAAAAGAACAGTATGGAAGGTGGGGAGGGAAAGTAATTTTACAGTGGAGAAATTTGACAAACACTGCCTCAACCAGGTGATCAAGATCAACATCAACAGTAATAAGTAACATTGACTGTGATATTTTTACCATGTAGAAAGATTGGACCTATCTTAGACAAATCCTGATTGACCAGCATGCTCTTTAAAACTGCCACGGTCATCAAAACCAAGTAAAGTCAGAAACTGTCATAGCCAAGAGGAGCCTAAAAAGAATGATCACTAAATGTAATAAGGTATTCTGGATGGAATCCTGGAATAGAAAAAGGACATTAGGTAAAAACTAAGGAAATCTGACAAACTATGGAGTTCAGTTAGTAATAATGTATCATTATTGGTTCATTAATTTTAACAAATGTACCATACAATTTGTAAAAGAAACTGGTGTAGGGCATATGGGAACTCTCTGTACTATTGGCTCAATTTTTTTTATAAATCTAAAACTGTTCTAAAAAATAAAATCTATTAAAAACAATCTATTTAAGAAATTAAACTTGAGAAATTTTAAAATCACTTAAAAATAACTGATAAATTATTGCAGGATAACATTCAAAATTATTGCAGGATAACATTCATGCTTTTGTGGAAAAATGTATTATGAACAAACATTTATGAAAAAGTTAAAAATATTTTTTAAATAAAAATGTTTAATGAGGAACAGTGTCATTGTTTTACTGTTTTTTTTTTTTTTTTGCAAATTTCTTTAAAGTGTGGCTTAATAGAAGACAACTGGATTCTTATGATGTAATATGTTCTGGTTGAAATATATGAAGAAAAGCTAGCTTCATATATATATTATTGGAAAGCTATAATAATAGCTTTTTCAGATAATTGTGGATGCTACACTAAAAGTCAACAAGTGGTAGTTTCTTAAAGATTAGTTGCAGTATGGAATATGAAAGCATATCAGCAAACTTTTTGTATTCTTTACATTAAAATCTTGCATATTGAATAGATCTTTTTTACCCATGCATAATTTTTTTTTTTTCCTTTTTGTCTTTTTTCATGTCCGGCAACGGACCACAACTCTCAGTGTCGCGCCCGTACCGGACCAGGACCGGCAACGGGATCGCAACCCTCGGTGCTGCGCCTGCCCCTCGCTCAGCCAGTGAGCGGGAGCCGGTCTGTATGTGGGATCTGAACCCTCGGCGGGCCGGCCCTGCCCATGCATAATTTTGTAACATTATGCATTTGTCAAAATAATTGTTCACTGAGTTATACAGATCTTTTAAATGTTAGCCCATTGTATGAAACAACATAAAAAAACACATACATCAGAAAATCCTTTAAGTATTGGAAAGTTGTCATGCTCACTATTGTAAATAAAAGTTTTGCAAATTTCTTTCTTTTTTTTTTAAAGATGACCGGTAAGGAGATCTTAACCCTTGACTTGGTGTTGTCAGAACCACACTCTCCCAAGTGAGCTAACTGGCCATCCCTATATAGGGATCTGAACCCATGGCCTTGGTATTATCAGCACCACACTCTCCCAAGTGAGCCACAGGCTGGCCCCTGAAAGTTTTGCAAATTTCTAATTTTCACTTGGAAGCTTGAACTTATCATTGGTTTCAAATACTGTCAATTTTTTCCTGAAAGTGACAGACTTGCTTTATTTTTGCAAAAATATCTGCAAAATACCAGCATCTAAATAACTATAGTTTATCTGTGAGTTCTTACATGTAAAAATGGCATTCCTTGAATAAAGTTGTTAGGTCAGCTCACACCTTAATTGCACCAGTGTTTTTCCTTACAAGAACCATTGTACTTCAGTATGCAGCACTGGTATTTTTTTTTTTTTTTTTTTGGGTGGCTGGCCTGTATGGGGAAGGATTTATGCTTTATGCTAACTTCTCATTTTGTTACAGAAAATATTAAAAAGATGTGTACATAATGCTTAGAATTTCATAAAGAATAATTTTTCTGCTTCATCAAGGACATTCTTAAGTGAAACTGGCTTTTCTTTTTAAAAACTGTGTGACATTAAAAAATTCAATGAATATTACTCAGACATGAGTATTTCGCAGATATTTTTGCAAAAATAAAGTATAACAGTACAGTTTGATACCATTGCCTTTGTGCTAAGGTACCAGTCATTTTGCCCATCATTGCTTTTGCACATTAGTTCCAATGTCAATATATTTTGTAATTTCTTTCTGTTGTAATTTCATAGATCATAATTTATTGTGCTTACCTTTGATGTTTAATTTTTAGAGAAAACATAACATTTACACACAAATCAAGGAGTATTAAATGAAATATGATTGATTAAGAACAGTGAGAGCTGGAAATCATACACAATGAATATAGAATTTCTTAAGCAAAATGTGTTACGGAGATTTGATGAAACAAAGGTTGCTGACATTATTTATAGCATGAGGAAATGAGTCAAATACAAAGAGATGGGAAGTAAATAAACAATATCCTGTATTCTCTCTCTCAATCCCCAAATTTAATCCATTACTAAGTTTTGACTATGTTTACCTCCCAAATATCTCAAATTTGTCTGTTTATTTTCACCACACAGCCTATATCCCATCCAAACTGCTAATATATCTTACCTCAACATCTGATTGATTTATTCCTTTCCCTTTTTCCTATCCAATACATTTCCACTAAGCAACCAGTGATCTTTTTAAAAGCTCTAATCTTAAATCAATATGATCTTATTACTAATCTAATTTTATCATCCCTTTTTACAAATTTTTCAATAACAACCTATTTCATTTAGGATTTTTAAAAAATCAGATTTACTTACCATAATCTAACAGGCCTTTGCCCGTCTCACCAATCTCACCTTGTGCCCTTTTCACCCTTGAACATTAATAGCCACCCACAGTGGGCTCTTCCTCAAACATGAATATGCCAAGCTCTTCCCTGCTTTAGGACCTTTAAATAGGCTATTCTCTCAGTTTTTAATGTTCCTCCTTCTACTCCTAGCTGGACTAACTCCTACCCAGCTGAAATATTACTTCTTTAGAGAGGCCTTACCTTATACCTACTCTGTGTGATATTCTTATAACACCATCAGAAAGCATACCTCAGTTTGTATAGATGTTTAACATTTCTCTCTATTTTTCTCCAAGATCTGTGAAGGCATAGGCTGTGTCTGTTTTGCTTACCAATGAACCTCCTGACCTACACTGACAACGAGATGTTATCAAATTCATAGTTGGACTAATTCCAGAACTAATTTCTGCAAATAGAGAATTAGTATAAGGGTTGGTCTTATACAAGTGAACAGAGGCTATTTCAAGCACCTTTAGGTTGTTTCATTCTTTTTTAATTAAAAAAATTTTTTTGGTGGCTGACCAGTAAGAAGATCTGAACCCTTGACCTCGGTGTTATCAACACCACACTCTCCCAAGTGAGCCTATGGCCAGCCCCTTGTTTCATTCTTAAACAATTGAAATCATAGTCCCATTTACTGTAATTAGTATAAGTATAAATTGGTTTCATCTTGGTGTCAGTGTAGGTCACTAAAGCCCTTTTCTTTCTCTCTCTCTCTCTCTTTTTCTAAGCCCCTTTAGTTTGAGTTGTAAAAGTGTTTGCCCTGAGTTAACTAATGACTGAGTACTAGCTATTAGTTGCAGCTTCTGGTCTCCTGCCTTTGCTTTTCCAGATACCAGCCTCTGGCCTGAGTCAATCAGTAGTGACAATGTTTGTGTATTGTGTAGCTGATGTCTCAGCACCACCAAGCTCAGTGGTGGAGCTTGGAATTAAGTTTGCTTTCCTTTGGAGGCAGGCTCTGCTGATTAAAAACAAGCAAGCGCAAGGAACATAATGAGGGTAAATCAGAGTAAAAAATGGAATTCTAGCTGCTTCCCTATATTTACTTTATTCCAAACAAAGATGAAATTGAAAATCTTAAAAACGCAAGTTTTTTTTTTTTTTTTTTTGGCAGCTGGCTAGTAAGGGGAATCTGAACCCTTTACCGTGGTGTTAAAAGCACCACCCTTCCAAGTGAGCCACAGGCTAGCCCCTCAAAATAGAAGTTTTAATATTTCCTTCCTGCCTCCAAGGATATAGTGCTAGGATACACAGGTCCCACTTTGGAGACTACTGACCTAGAGAAATTCTCACGTGCCTGAAAAGAAATATACACAGTGTTCATTGAGGCAACTATTTTGAATAATGAAAAACATTCATAGCAAGCCACATGTTCATTAACAGGTGGAGGGGTAATTTGTAGTATTCATTCAATGGAATATATTTACTCAATGGAATATGTTAGAGTAGGTAAAAATAACTGGATTACAGCTACCTGTATCACCATGGATAAATCTCAAAACAATCACTGAGGAAAAAGTTAAATTGTAGCATAACAGGTAGTATATGACACCATTTTAAAATATGAGCACTTTAAAACATGCTAAACAATACTATATATTATTTATGGATACATACATATACAAAAATAGTATGCACACACGCATGATAATCAAAAGCACCAAAAGCAGGCTAATGGGTACTTTGGAAAGGGAAGGAGAGAATTGGGATTGAGAAGAGTCTGAAACAAATGTGGTAAAACGCTAAGGTTTGACAAAGCTTAGAGGTAGGTACTGTGTTACATATACAATATTTTGAGTACCTTTCTATGTGTTTAAATTATGTAATATTAAAATATTCAATAAAACCAATTAGAAAAAAAGTATACCCCAAAGAAGCTATGGGAGGAAAACTAGAAAGAAAATGCCCATATTACTTTATGCTTTGTACCAGAGCAAGCCCAGTAATGAAATGTAGTAGTATGGGATCATCTACATGAATACTAAGATGACCAAGAATTATGATAGGCATACCTTTGGAGAGAATGACACTGAGCCAGGAGCTAAAATGGTGGGGATTGATCCTGGGAGTATGTAGAGATACTGTGTGGCATATCCTGATAACAAGCTGGGTTTTTTATGGAGGAGGGAGAGGATTATCTGGAAAGAACAAGCCCACACCTACTCCATGACAAGGCTCAATGGGAGGAGGGATACAAGAAACAGGGTCCTAAGTGAGAGCCATATTTCCTTTAGAAAAAGAGGAAGCTGAAGGGACAGTTGAGAGAAGAGGATGAAGATACAGGAGATTTTGCTGATGACTGACCATTTTGCTGATGATGAGTTCCGGAGGACCCTCAATAAATGTGTAAATATGAATGGATTAATAAAAAGTGAAACTTAAAATGTATCTAATGTGTGTGTAAGCCCTATATAAAATGTAAAGTGCTACATAAATGTAAGACATTATTACTACCTCTTTAGCTGCCTTTATTGAGGAAACTTCATTCTGCTGTCATAGTTTTCTTCATATTAATTTGTATTTTCTATATTGACAATATTCTTTTTTACCTCATTAACTTTTTTCCCTTACGGTTCCTCTTACACGCTTCTTATACATCTTTTCTAAAATCTGTTTGGAGGAGGGGAAAGAAACTCTTCCCTTAGGCAAAATACTATCAGGGAACTCTAACTGCATAATCTCCTATTTTTCTGTCTGCCTTAAGCACTAATTTAATGATGAATTAAAGAATTTTAAAGCTGGAAGAGAACTTAAAGATAACATAATGATGCTGGCTGGTTAGCTCAGTTGGTTAGAGTGGTCTTATAACACCAAGGTCAAGGGTTCAGATCCCTGTACCAGCCAGCCCCCAACAAAAAACATAAAGATAACATAATGCAACCACCTCATCTTACAACTGACCGGAGATTATGTGGTTTGCAAAACTTAATCAGCTGGTTTCTAGGAGAACCATGTCTAGAACCCATGCCTCCTCCTGTCCAACTTCCTTCTGTTTTTCCTTGAAGAGCAAGCAGAAACAGAAAGCACCACTTTCTAGAACAGCATTGTATGCCAGTCATTGCATGCAGGCTCTGATGTTAGACTACCGAAGTTCAAATGTTAAATATGCTCCTCATTAGCTGTGTGACCTTGGCCAAGTATCTAACTGCTCTGTGCCTCAGTTTCCTTATCTATAAAATGGAAGGCATAATAGTATCTACCTCATAGGGTTGTTATGAGGCTTAAATGAATTAACATACTTAAAGCACATGACACTCCTTGGCACATAGTGACCAGAAATCTAAGCTATTGTTACTACTTAGTACAAACTGTGCTAGTTGATATAACAAAGATTAACAGAGGCCAGGGATTTTACCCACAGCTGTTTTTGTTTGATATGGAATTTAAGAAAAACAAAACAAAGCAAAAAACCCCACTTGAGATAATATTTACAAATCTGGATATTCCGCATAGGGATCTAAATTTCCAGTTTCTCGGGCCGGCCCGGTGGTGCACTGGAGAGTGCGCCGCTTGAGAGTGCGGCGGCGCTCCCGCCGAGGGTTCGGATCCCATGTGAAGACCGGTTCCCGCTCACTGGCTGAGCGCGGTGCCGGCGCAACACCGAGGGTTGCGATCCCGTTGCCGGTCCCCAGTACGGGCGCGACAATGAGGGTTGTGATCCCGTTACTGGTCAGTAAAAAAGACAAAAAAAGGAAAAAAAAAAATTTCCAGTTTCTCTTGAAAATCGGTCTGACATTCTTATGCCAGAATTCTCAGGTAGTAACAATTGGCTGGAGTGGAAAGCAGCTGCCCCCTTCACATAAAGTTTCGATCTTTTAACTTTACTGCCTGACTACTGCATGCCTTTGAATTTGTATCCTAGACTAAGACAATTCCTGCTCTCAAGGAACTCAAAATCCAATAGGTGAGATACATTTGCTAAACAATTCACAATACAGTACGATAGAAACAAGTACAAAGTTGCAAAGTACAAATTACAGCAGTAGCCTGAAAGAACACAAGTGTGTCCTAAATGGTGGAGGTGCTGGTAGTGATGTGTGTGGTCAAGAAAGTGGCTTTGCAAAAGAAAAGGAAAGGAAGGGGGTTGCAAAGGTCATAGAATGTGCAAAGACACTGAGATGGGAAACAGCTTGTGCGTTTAGCAATTATAAGGAGTTTGGTTTTGGGTAATATAGTGAGAAGGGGAGAAGTAGACTGACAGTAAGTAATAAAAGTCCCTTAATTTCGACTTTACATAGTAGGAGATATATAGCTCTTGAAATATTTTTTGTCATTAAATTACAAATCTGACTTTATTTACTTATTTTTTGGCGGTTGGCCGGTACAGGGATCTTAGCCCTTGACTTTGGTGTTATAACACCATGCTCTAACTACCTGAGCTAACTGGCCAGTTCTACAAATCTGACTTTAATGCAGTTATGCCTGGGTATTCTTACATTCTCCATCAAATGTCTTTGGATCTCGTGTTTGAGGAAGAAATGCTGTACAGTCCACAATATTCTATGAAATATCTTTCAATAGCAAATTGCCACTTCAAGAAGCAGCCCTGCCTTTATAATGGGTAAAACAGAGTTTAAGATTTGTCTGCAAAGGAAGTGTTCTTATCTGTAAGATGGGGATAATAATAGCAACTAACTCAGGGCTATTAAACTGAGAATTACACACAATATAACCCATGTAACGAGATTACCAAAATACCTGATACAGAGTTAAAGTGGTCAATTAATATGATTTATTATTATTATGATACTTATTGAGTCTTTGTTGTCTATGTACCCTGTCTTTGAGAAAACTGAAGTTAAATTAAGGCTGGTAGCATCTTCCGGCTGCATTTGAAAAAAATGAATGCAAAAGTACAAGATTGAAAATGCCAAGATAAAACTTCCTTCCCTTCTATATTACTGATTGCAAAAGTTTCAGGAACTTAAAGATTTTTGTGTAACATAGAAAGTGCAAGTAATCGTCTACAGTTACTAAGTCAATATAATAGTTTATTAGCGGTATTAAAAGTACAGTACTTAGGTAAAAGAGATAGTTCGCAAGCTCCCCGGGCTAAAAGCGCAGGCAAAGACCCTTTCAGGCAAAAGACCTTTTCACATCTGACAGTAACATCTTGGGTAGCCAAGGCAGGTCAGACAATCACTTGGCGGGAAAAGAATAAATACAGACCAAATTCGTGCAATCTGTTTCTGTTTAGTTTATAAACTGAGAACGAGTGTGTCAGGTTTTGTGCCTTGTGGGACTTGAAGTCCAGAAGGAAGAAGAGATCCAGCCTGCTGAGGCATGGAGGCCGGTAGCCTCTGCGGGTCTGAGCATTAAGGACTACAACTCCCGACACACACCGGAAGGCCGTGCCATAATTACGGGCAACCAACCCTGCCCGAGCACGGCAAGCCCCGCCCTCCGGCTCGGTGGAAGTCCTCCACCAATGGCAGAGCTCCCAGCGCAGGCTCTGCGGGTTAGGTTGTGAGGCCCGGGCAGGGGGAGGGGAGGAGCAGAGGGGGTCGAGAGCAGGCTCGGCCGCTGGGTGGGTCGGGGCGTTCCGCGCGCCCTTCACTGAAGTGGCGGTGGCCGGGCTGGGCGCCGGGTGTGGGAAGCGACGGCGCGGCTGGAAAATGCCGGTCCATTCCCGAGGGGATAAGAAGGAGACCAACCATCATGATGAAATGGAGGTGGACTACGCCGAAAACGAGGGGAGCAGTTCCGAGGACGAGGACACGGAGAGCTCGTCGGTCTCCGAGGATGGAGATAGCTCAGGTGCGCGACTCAGTGGGCATGGGACCCTGGGTCCTCGCGCCCGGCGCTCGACAGGCCGCTCTCCGCACGTCAGGCAGCCGCGTCCTGCTGGGAGAGCGGGGCGGAGAAAGAGGGAAGGGGCGGAGACTAGCTCCCGGCCCTCTGCTGCACCCGGACCGGTCTCGGGGCGCTGCCGGCTCCAAGCGGGTCCTCTCGGCGTGGCTGGCGCGGGCTTGGGCTCGCCCAGCTCCGGGACGTGGTGCCGTCCTGCTCAGGGTGGTGCCAGCCCTTGGGACATCCTGGCAGTGCCCCGGGGCTACCAACCCAGGCTGTGAACACCCCGCAGCTTGTCTGGGAGACCCAGGAAATGCCTCCTCTCCGCAGACCACCGACCTCTTTCCTTATTTTTTCCACTTTGCAACTCTTACTTCTCAGCGTGGGTGGGTTGTCAGGGCCGAAGGTAGATTTCTATGGGTCCCTGGTTGGCTTAGAATTAACTAACCTCAGCTTCCAAGTCAGCCCGTCAGTCAGCACTTTACATCAGTGCTCTTTCGGAGGCTAACTTGGGAGCTGTCCCGTTTATAGTATCTCCCTGAAGTTTTCAAAATTGAGAGGAAGGGAACTAATATCAGGGGTGATTTGGGATTTTCATGTACTTATAAATCGGTCGATTTTTGGCAGCGTTGAAATTCTCCAAATCTATTCTTCCCTTAGGTCTTTTCTAACTTTGAGTTGGTTCAGATTTTTTCTTTTTTGGGGGGTGGGAGGGAGTGGGAGTGGGGAGTGGGGAGGGCAGATTAACACCACAAATAGATTTTGCAAACTTTTAGGACGGGTTCTTCAAATGTAAATGGAATTGGTGGTTATTTGGATTCTTTTCTTTCTGTTCATATGATGGGGATGAGACTTACTTCTTTGGCTTGGCCTGATTTTGGCCATGTAAAGGAAGCGTTGGTGACAGGTCGATGACAGTCTATTATTACCCACTCCCATGCCCTCTTTTCAGGTGTCCCATTCAAAGCAAATCTCCATGGAAGGGTGTAATTTTAATCAGTAAATCAGCCGTCCAAAAATAAATGTTTATGAGTAACTTCTTTGTGCAGCACTGGGTGCTACTCAGTATGAGGTATAAATAAATAGTTATGATCTGTTCTCAATTAAAGAGCTGTCATAAGTTACTACTTGACTAAATTGCCAGATGAATGCTTAACTATAGACAATGCTGTAGAAATTCAGAGACAGAAGAACTCTTTTCAGAATTCGGTTGTCCGCAAAAGGCTAGTTGAATAAAGTGGGATTACCTTAATACCTTGAAGAATGAGTAGAATTTGGATTGGGGTGGTAATGGTTGGGTGTTCCTATAGGGGAAGGAATGTAAAAAAAAAAAAAAAAAAAAAGGGCAAAGGCCAGAACTTAAGGCCTATTCAAAAGAGCAAGGGTTGGGAGAAGGACTTGAGCTAGGAAAGGAAAAGGAAAATATAGATGTGAAAGATTTCAAAGAAATCCCAAAACAGGATTAATGAATGCAAGTTTAGGAATGAAGGTAAGAGAAAAACCCAGATACAAGGATAATGGTGGTAGTATCAACAGAAATATAAAAGTCGGGCCGGCCCGTGGCTCACTCGGTAGAGTGCGGTGCTGATAACACCAAGGCCACAGGTTCGGATCCCATATAGGGATGGCCGGTTTGCTCACTGGCTGAGCGTGGTGCTGACAACACCAAGCCAAGGGTTGAGATCCCCTTACCGGTCATCTTTAAAAAAAAAAAAAAACAGAAATATAAAAGTAAAATATTTGAGATTGGGCTGGCTGATTAGCTCAGTTGCTTAGTGTATGGTTCTGATAACACCAAGGTCCAGGGTTCGATCCCTGTACTGGCCAGCCGTCAAATGCGACAAAACAAAAAAAGATTTAAGATGGAAGTTAGAATATTTTACACATGTTGTTTTTGAAGTGATGGTGGACTATTTAAGTAAGAATGGACACTGACAGATGGAAATGTGGCATTGGAACCTGCCTGAGATGGGAAAAGAATAATTTGGAAGTCATCTATCTAACCCTGAAAGTAGGTGAAACTTCAAAAGTGGGGATTATAGAGAAAGAAGAACATCTACACTGTATGTGTATACATTTCCTAGATCTGTAAAGCATTTATCTTCAAGTGTTCTTTGCTTTTTTGATGGGAGCTAGGGTCTCACAAAATTGTATCTATTTGTTTAAATTCTTCCCCTAGAATTTTAATGGTGACTATTGTGATTTTTAATTTTTATTATATCCCAGAAAATAATGGATAACTTAATTTGGGAAGAATTTAATAAAAATATGAACTACAAGTCAGATTTTTAAAGTGCAAAGAAATTATTTAAATACATCTTGCAGTTTTGCGTCTTGTAAAAGCATCTCTATTCTACCATTATGTCTTGCATGTTAAACTTCCAGTTTTATTCTTCTCAGACCTTGGTACTGAGTAGATCCTAAGGCTACAGAAAAAGCTCTGATTTCCAGAGAACTTGGGGAGTGAGTCATCTTGAGGGACCAAATTTTAAATAGCCAAGGAGTCAGAAATATTTTTAATATGTTTAGAAAATTTTAAAAAATGAATCATATACTTCATTGCTATATGAAAATAACCAAACATAATTTAACTCTTTCTCATAGTTTGACCTTTATTTGATGAAGATCAAGATGCAGATCATTTTGCGCTTCAGTTATTTTGATGTGTTGAATATATGTGATGTAAAAATAGAAGATGTGGAATATAGGACAGACCTGGTAATTAACAGTTGCTTTCCTTAAAAAGTTTGCTTGTTTTTCTCCTCATTTGCTTCTTTCTCACTAACTGACAGTAATTTAGGGAGTGGGAACAATGGGAGCATGAGAGTGGCAGACCAAGATATCCTGTGGAAAACATAATGAGATTAGTTGTCTTTTTTATGCGATGGGCAAATCAGTCACGTGAGCAGTTCTGAAAGAAGAATTTCAAGTGTTTTTGAGCAATGTTAACCTTTAAAAGGACACAAACATTTTGGTGCTAAGTTCTGGTGAGCTGGTAGAAAACAAGCCAAGAGTGTGTTAATCACTTTACAGTCATAGCTTATAGTCAGTCTTTTAAAATTATTTAAAAATGGATAAAAATAAGAGGATCTAGAGACTGCTAGAGTTTTAACTCTTATTTGTATTTTAGATGCCTTCTGTAGTAGAAATTATTTTAGATGTTTTTTATTTTCTCTTAAGGCTTAATATAGGCCTTACACATCCAACTTCATATTACAGATTTTTTTCTATTTAACATTTAGATATATTTGAAATATAAAATTAATTTTATCTTTGATATTTGCCTTTTTATTAACAGAAATGGACGATGAAGATTGTGAAAGAAGAAGAATGGAATGTTTAGATGAAATGTCCAATCTTGAAAAACAGTTTACCGATCTCAAAGATCAGTAAGTAGTAACTTTAGAAGGTCATTGTCACTGAATCTCCACTGTGTCACATTTATATTGGCACAAGAGCAATTACATTCAGTCTCAACTATTTTCCCTTTTGTATTTTATGGGACTGACTGATCTGAAAGAGGCTTCAACTATTAGGAGATCAAATATCCTTAACACAAAGAAATTATTATGTTTTGTAATGATGAATAGGCTAATTATCCTAATCTGATCATCACACACTGTACACAGGTATTGATATTCAACTCTGTACCCCACAAATATGTATAATCAACTACATATCAATAAAAAAAAGTTTAAAAAACATCTTAAAGGAGAACTTTCACTTTGGAACTTGCTGGCATGGTCATGGGGCATAGCTACATACTGGGGACGTAAATGAAAGAGAGAAACTTCTGAGAATATAGACACCTTAATTTATTCAGAAGCTGACTCTTCCGTTTATAAATTATTCATAATTTTGCTGCTTATTCTTTTTCTCTACTTCCCTAGAAAGGCCAAAATAAGAGTTGAAAACCCATTTACTCTATCTGGAATTGCCAGACTAAAATGGGACAAATTTGTTTACGATATGAATCCTGCTGTTTATGCCATTTCTCATCTTAATTTTCATTGGTATTAGAGATGAATGTATAGATAATGTTCCATGCTAGTGCAACAAATTAATATAAGTAATCCAAAGTAATCTGAAATTTAAAATTTTGACTTTAGAAAAAAAAATTATACCAAGTTTTTTAAAGATTTATATTACTAATTTTAAATTAAAATTAGTTTAGATCCCCAAAGATTCTATTATTTGGTCAGTGTGGAGAGTTCATTCAGGATCATTCTGGAAAAGAGGAAGCAAATTTGTGTTTTTATATTTTAGCACAAGTAATTGATGATTCAATAATACTTATACAATGTTGAGCTTTTAAAGTGTATTTTATGGTTATCCAAGAAATGAAAAGTACTGTTAAGTTCTAGTATAATGTATTACGTAGGGAACTTTGCCACTAGTTGGTCATGAGGCCTGATCTTGTTCATCTTGGGGCTGGCAGTTGCCTTGATTTTTGCTCTGTCATGGCTCACTACCACCATCAGCCAGTTCCCCCTACCAGCTTCATTCATCTCTGAAAGTATTAAAAGTAGACCCATGACCACTATTTCATAAAGTTCTTTCTTAAGGGATTGGTGTCCAGAAAGATGTTTCACAAAAAATTAATTTGTATCTGGTTTATAATCACCTCTTTTTCCTCTTGCCCCAATTGCCTTGTTTGTTATTTTTATCCTATTTTACCATGTATCTCTGTAGACTGTCTCAAATACTCTTTAGAAAAGGTGGAAAATATGATAATAATAAAATAATAATAATTATCCTGCTTCTCCTGTTCTAAAACCACAGGGCACAGTAGCATTCCCTTCATAAGGCAGAAAACCCACCATTTGCATTTTCTATAGTGGTGGAAGGTGAGTTCTTCCACCTTCTTCAAAAGATAGAGGAATTTATACCATCCAAATTTTCATTTGTTTTAGTATTCGACATCTAACGTTTGTAAATAGTGTTGTGGTTGCTGCTGAGGGACTCATGATCCTTGCCTTTGATGTGTTTATACTTGAATCCCAAAGATATAGAAATTTTACTGATTTTGAGGAATCTGTTCTTTTAAAAGGTTAGTTAATGGAATATTATTAATTCATATACCCTCTTCATTCAAGATGCTGGTTCATAAATTCAGGCTATCTTATCAATATTTTGTATATATTTGATATTTTTTAGGTATAGTTATGCTTTGTATCAAATTTTTTAGCATTTTGTCTAATGTTGTGTTATAATTTAAAACAATATTAGTATCATGTTTTCTGACTTTATACATTTGTTTATCATTGTTTCTTGAATTTTAGAAAATTTTAGCCCAGACAAGAATAATGTATTATTTTTGCAGTTAATGCGGATAATTTTTTCCTCTTTTGTTTAAAAAAAATTATTACATAACATTCAAACTTGTTTTGCTCCTTAAGAATCATTATATAATTCTCTTATGCTAATTATAATGATCAATTATAATCAATAAATATTGATTGTCTTTATTGTATTGGTTTATATTTTCAAGAGGAAAGAGTAGAATTTTATATGAAAGCTAGATACCATGATGTTTTCAAAAGCCAATAGCTAGTTATACTAACAACTACAAGCAAATCAGTGGTTCCTTTTGGAAGTTACTGCATACCAAACTTCTGACATATTAGGACGTATTCACCTATGATAAAAGTTAGAAAGGGCGGGGAAAAAAATTACAAAATGGTCTTAAATTGTTAATATGCTTTGATCTTTTTCAGACATCCTTAAAATGCCATAAAACCAGGATTAGAAGTGCCTTTCATTAGGATGACAATATTAACATTTTTTGTTAAAAAGAGTTAGTTCTATCCTGCAGGATTATTGCTAAAAATAAATACTGAGATGTCTCACATACTCTATCTTTAGGTAATCAAACAAAACGTATTAGTGTGACAGCTGGTAAGTTAGAGTATCTGTAAGTAGTCTTATAAATAAGGGCAACAGAGACTTCCTGCCCCATTTTTTATTTCCTCGTTCATTAAGCAACTCACTTTGTTATAGGTTCTTCATTTGCAGTTGAGACAAACTGCATATGCCACATCATAGGTTCTGTAGCCATTGGTGTTATCTTCATCATTCTACTTCCTCTTTGTTCTTTTAAAAAATTAAGTAGGCTGAATATTGTAACACTGACTCCTTTTCAGGAGAGGTGAAGAGAGGCCAGGGAATTATTTATTTTGTTTACTGGTGATATCTATATCTAACCTATTCAAAATGATTTCTTTGTTGTTGTTGTTTTTTTAACTCGGTGTTTAAATGACCTTTTCTCTTAGAATTGATTTATTGTTCTGCAGTTAAAACAAACAAACAAAAAAATTGAGAGTGCCAAAAAGTAGTTATTTCAGTTGTATCTTTTGTATTGTGAATTAACCATTAAAAAGTGACACTGATTTAAAAAAATAGACAGGTGTCTATTTTGTATTTATGTGCATGAAGTCAAATATAACTGAGTTCTCCAGTTGAGGTCAAGGAAAAAATACATTTGACAGATTGTTAGAATATGAATGATATTAGGAAGAAATAATATAAAGAAATGGCAGATTGTTAGCCTTTTTTGGAATTTTTAAATTAATTTCTTAATTTTTGCTTTATTAAGACTTTATAAAGAACGATTAAGTCAGGTGGATGCAAAACTACAAGAAGTCATAGCTGGAAAAGCACCAGAATATTTGGAACCACTGGCAACTTTACAGGAAAATATGCAAATTCGTACAAAGGTAGCAGGTAGGAAAGTGAAACATCTTTTCCATATACTAGAATATAAATTCTTCAGTAGCTTTAAAGGTGTTTATCAAGTAAGTGTTGTTGATGGAATTACAAATATATTTACATTGACCAGAGTATTTCTCTATCAGTTAGCCCACAGTTATTTATTAAATGCCTCTTGCTTTTCTTGGCTGCTGTGGGGAATTAAAAAAAAAGAAAAAGCCCTCAAGTTGCTCACAATGTCGTTGAGAATATACTTCCACATGCGGTGAAACAATTAGGAACTATGATACCTTTATTAAGTGATACTGTTACTGTCACAATTTAATTCCCTATTAGATGAATTAAGGTTGAGTTTAAGGACTCTTGGTATTTTTCATCTGTAAGAATAATAAGGATTTCTTTTTATTTATAAAAAGCATTTAAAAATTTTTTGATCAGGATAATATAGAACAGGGAATTAGCCTTCAGCCGGATAATTTAATGATACTTCTTAATTTTGATAACTTTGGTTACTCATTTGTGGCTATAAATATATTTGTATGGTTAAACTTCAGTCTTCTGTTTGTAACTGGGATCCAGCCTCAGTCCTGTGTCTTAGTACTCATAATCAAGGTATGTATCTACTTAAACGATTTTTCATGATCGAACTAAAAATTGAACTTTAATTAAGAGATTGTAATTGTTTTTCTTTTTTTAGAACACTAATTGATCCTTATATACCTGTTAAGTAATACCTAAGGCATTGTTGATAACGAGTTCTTTTTGTACAAAATTCACCTTAAGCCAAATTTTATTCTTGAGTGCTTAATATTGAATATGTAGGTGATATGATACTTAACCTGCTGTCTTTGCATATTGACAAAGCATACCTTTAAAAGTAAAAATGTCCGTAATTTTCTTTGATGTTCTTTTAGACTAAATGTATGATAAGGAAATATTACTTGAGCCAATTATTTACTCTTCTACTCTGTGGCCTCCTTTACTTGTTGATTTTGCAAAGAGTAGTGTGTGTGAATGTGTTGCTAAGGGCATAGTTACAGATATCTGTCCCCTGCCTTTACTATACAAGGAGAGATAATTACATTTGTAGGACCAACTGTGGCATAGAGTTTAGTATACACATCGAGAGCTCTTTGCTTGCCATTTTTGTGGTGGCATATTTGCATGGTTATGTTGCCTATTTTATACTATTGTCTTGTTACCTCTAAGTTAAACTTTCTTGGGCATCTTCCTCTAGGTAAAGCCCGGTCAGGAGTACTCAGAACATCACAGATTTTGTTATATCAGCTTACACATTTTGTCCTCTTGGAAGCTTGGACTCTGAAAATAAATAATAGTTAAGAAATTGTAGTTTTGATGGGGTAGACTATCCAGTTGTTACTCTGAGTATAGATGATCGATGAAACCAGAGTTTATTGTCTCTCTGTTTCTATTTGAGAAACCTGAGAGATTGTTTTTCATAGGAGAAGGGTTTTTATTTTCATTTTGATCATTTTCTATCAAATATTTAGTAGTATTCTTTAGAAGAATGGGGTAAGAACAAAAATTAGCAGTGTGGTTTCTTTGTGCCTCTTAAATTCAGTATTCTGTCTCCTTTTGTATATATTTTAAATGAGCCTTTTTATTTTTAATTTTTAAATATAAAGTTAGAATCAGTCATCAATTTCTTCTTGATTTATCTTATAAAATATGATGAGGACAGAATTCCTGTAGGGAAGTGATAATGAAACTCTTTATTGCTAACATAATCAGAGTAATTGTGTTTGGTTGCAGGAATCTATAGAGAGCTCTGCTTAGAATCTGTAAAGAACAAATATGAATGTGAAATTCAAGCTTCTCGCCAGCATTGTGAGGTACTGTCATTTTGCTTATCTTTTAAGCTAATTTCATCTCTTTAAGCCTTTTCTGAGTGTAGTACTTAAAAAGTCAATAAAATAAGTAAAACAAAATTAAATAGTACTTTAGCTCATCACTTCTGTGTGATTTTTTAAAAAATACAGTTGAAATACACTGGAAGCTGTACTAGAAATAGGACACAAAGAAAGGACCATAGAAAAAAATGTAGATCATTGCAACTGTTACTTTAAAAGAAAAGGACTTTGTAATGATTATGTCATCTGGCATCACTGAAAATGTTAGTATAATTAGTATGATATGGAAGTTTAGACTCAAAAAATATATACCCAGTGGTGCAGTTAGAGTGTTGGGCTGTGGAACTAATTTCTGTCTAGACCTATTTCCACTTCTTAGGGCAGAATTCTTTATTTACAGGGAAAAAATAGATATATTTTTCTATATGTTTTGTTTATTTTGAATAGTGTTTGAAAAATGTAGTGCTAATTTTGCAGATGACTTTTCATAAAAAGTCTAGATAAGATCATAACTATACTGGTAGAAATAAGAGGACAAGTTCAATAATGATTCACTTTAATACACCATACACTAAGAGTAGATAAGTATGAATGCTGAGGTTTGTCGTTTCCTTTTCTTGATTACAACTGAGATTGAACATCTTTTTGATGTTTACTGGCTGCTTGGATCTTTTTTCCTAAGAAGTGCCTATTTATTATGTCTTTCACCTTTGTGCTGGGCTCTTTGTCTTTTCCTCATTTACTGTAGAAGTTCCTTATATATTCTGAATGCAAATGCCTGGCTGGTTATATATATGCTTTGCAAATATTTTTACGCATGCAGTGGGATCTTTTCTCTTTTTTTGATGTCTTGATGCACTGAAGTTTTACATTTTAATGTAGTTGAATTTATCATCTTTCCTTTATGGTATGTGCTTTTTGTATCTTTCTATTCTATTCCATTGGTCTATATGTTTGTTCTTATGCCAGCACCACACTGTTCTGTTGTTGGTGGTGATTTTTTGGTGGCTGGCCACTATGGGAATCTGAACCCTTGACCTTGGTGTTATAATAGCTCACTCTAACTAACTGAACTAACTGGCCAGTCCCCCACTACACTGTTTTGATTGCTGAAGTTAAGTTGTGAAATCAGAAAGTGTGAATACTCCAACTTTTTTTTCTTTTCTTTTTTTTTTTTTAAAGATGACCGGTAAGGGGATCTTAACCCTTGATTTGGTGTTGTCAGCACCACGCTCACCCAGTGAGCAAACCGGCCATCCCTATATGGGATCCGAACCCGTGGCCTTGGTGTTATCAGCACCACACTCTCCCGAGTGAGCCACAGGGCCGGCCCTATATATATGTATTTTCCTTTAAAAGTTGAAATTTTGCTTTTAAAATTTAGATCGCTAAGCTACCTTTAATTAATTTTTGTGTACAGTATAAAATGTGGTTCTAATTTTATTTTTATTTATTACATACCTGTTTTTTTCCCACAAATCAGCAATTCCATCTCTTTTATTTATCAAATGTTCATGTATGTGCTGGCTTGTCTCTAACTTTTTTCCTCCTTTACATTGGTCTGTTTGACTTTCTGCACCAGCATCACAATATCTTTTTCTATAGCTTTCAGTCTAGTAAGTCTTTTTTTTGGCGGCTGGCCAATAAGGAGATCCAAACCCTTGACTTCGGTGTTCTTTGTACCTCGTTCTCTGAAGTGAGCTAACTTGCCAGCCTGTTAGTCTAATAAGTCTTGATAACTCAATAACTTCAATAACTTGATACTCTTACCTTGCTCTTTTTCTTTTTACAATTGTTGTTTTTTTTCAAATTTTTTCTTAAGTAACTTTTTTTTTTTTTTTTTTTTTTTTTGTGACTCACCTTTATGGGGATCTGAACCCTTGACCATGGTGTTACAACACCATGCTTAACCAACTGAGCTGACCGGCCAGCACAGTAACAGCTTTTTAAAAACTTACTTTTTATTTTTTGCTGCCATATAGAAAAGTAATTTTGTGTATTGATATTATATCTAACAACCTTACCTACCTCTCTTCTTAATTCTGATAATTTGGTTGCAGATTCTCTTAGATTTTCCATGAAGATGATAATGTCATTTGTGAATAACGGCAGTTTTTTTTTCCCATTTTGTTCTTCCTCTTATTTATTTTACTTGTCTTAATGGCACTGTTAGGACCTCCAGTACAACATGGGATAGAAGCAGTAAAAGCAGACGTCATTGTTGTACTCGATCTTAAGGAAATGCTTCTAACAGTTTTCCAAGTATGATATTTTCTTTTGGATTTGGGTAAATACTCTTTATTGAGTTATGGAAATTTCCTGTTGTTTAAGAATTTTTAACATGAATAGTTGTTAGATTTTATTAAATGCTTTTTCTGCATCTATCGAGTTAGTACTGGTTTTTTGCTCTTGCTATATTAATGTGGTGACTTCAGTTATCAATGTATTTCCTAATGTTAAACCATCCTTAGATTTTTGGAATGATTCTTTTTTTTCTGCATTGCCAGAGTCAATTTGCTAATATTTTATTTAGAAGTTTCATTTCCATGTTTACAAGTGAGATTTAATTTTCATTTCTCATACTGTCTTTGTTTTGATTTCAAGATTCATAAAATGAGTTAGGAATAGCCTATATTTTCTTTTCCATAGAATAGTATATTTAAGATTGCAGCAGTTAGTTCCATGAGTGTTTAGTACATGTTGTCTTTATGACATGTTTTTTGACAGTCTCACACTCATAGAGAAGTAGCAAGAAGGTACAAAGAACTCTTTTTGTTGAACCATTTGAGAATGAGTTGACAATATGATGCACCATCACGCCTGAATTGTTTAATATATATTTCAAACAAATGAAGAACATTCTGTTAATGTAACCACAGTACATTCATCAAAATCAGGAAATGTGCATTGCTATTTTGCTACCATCTAATCCTCAGACTCCACTCAAGTTTTAGTGGTTGTCCCAATAGCACTGTTTGTAGCAAAGAGATCTAGTTCAGAATCACATGTTGTCTTTGTCGCTGCATTTAGTTGTCATGCCTTTTTAGGCTCCTTTAATGTGGAATAATTCCTAAGTCTTTCCTTGACTTTCATGAGCTTTACATTATTGGAAATTTCAGGCCAATTATTTTGTAGAGTATTGCTCAGTTTTGTGTTGGTCTACTCTTCATGATATGACTCAGGTCTTGCATTGTTGGCAGAAATACCACAGCAGTGATGCTGTGTTCTTAATGAATTCTATCAGGCTGCACACAATTTTGGTATGTACCATTATTTGCAATGTGTACTTTGATCACTGATTTAAGTGGTGATTTTCAGTTTTCTGCAGGTAAAGAAACTTACTTTTTTCCCATTGTGATAAATATTTTGAGGAGAAATGCTTTGAAACTATGCAAACATCTCATTCTTCATAACACTTTCAATTAACTAATTAATTAATATAAATATGGACTCTTTGTTTCCTTACACATTTTTTGTCTACTTCATTTTCCGTTATTGAGGGAAATGTATCTATGTGTTGGTAGATTTGTTGATATATCCTTGTATTTCTTCTTTTTTTCTTTAATTGTTTTTCTTCTTATTTCCTAAAAAAACCCACATACCATTTTCTTCAAAATAGTAAAGTCTTTCATCATTTGAGATTTGGAGACCAAAGGTGCTAATGATGAGATGCCCCAAGATGCATGTTTATAGTCTCAGATTCCTTTGATCAAAAAGGATGGTGGTGAATGCTTGTAATTCCAGGGTTCCTGCTGAAACTTCTCTCTCACAGATCTTCTTTTTTTTCTTCTTCTTCTTAATAGTGGTAAGAACACTTAACATGAGATCTACCCTCTTAACAAATTTTTAAGTGTACAATACAGTATTTTTAACTATAGGTACTGTTGTACAGCAGATCTCTACAACTTAATCAACTTGCATAAGTGAAACTGTATACCAGTTGAATATCAACTCCCCATTTCCTCCTCCCTGCCAGTCCCTGTCTACCACCATTCTGCTCTCTGCTTCTGTGTGTTTGACTAGTTTATATACCTCATATAAGTGGTATCGTGCAGTATTTGTTATTCTCTGACTAGCTTATTACTTAGCATAAGTCCTCAAGTTTCACCCATGTTGTTGTAAATGACAGTATTTCCTTATTTAAGGCTGAATAATATTCCATTGTATGTATATACCACATTTTCTTTACCCATTCATCTGTCAATGAACATTTGGGTTGTTCTCATATCTTGGCTATTGTCAATAGTGTTGCAATGAATGTGGGAGTACAAATACCTCTTCAAGATCCTGATTTCATTTCTTTTAGATAAATATCCAGGAGTGGGATTGCTTAATCATATGGTATTTCTATTTTTAATTTTTTGAGGAAATTCCTTATGGTTTCCTTTTTTTTTTTTTTTTTCCCTTTTTGTCTTTTTTCGTGACCAGCAACGGATCGCAACCCTCAGTGTCGTGCCCGTACCGGATCGGGACCGGCAACGGGATCTCAATCCTCGGTGTTGCTCCCACACCTCGCTCAGCCAGTGAGTGGGAACCGGTCTGTATGTGGGATCCGAACCCTCGGCAGGAGCGCTGCCGCGCTTCCCAAGCGGCGCACTGTAGCAGTGCGCCACCGGGCCGGCCCCATATGGTTTCCTTTTTTAAAAATTTATATTAGCTGGCCAGTTGGCGTAGGTGGTTGGACTGCAGTGTTGTAACACCAAGGTCAGGGGTTCAGATCCCATTACTGCCAGCATCAAAAAAAAAAAAAAAAAAAAAAAAAAAAAAAAAAAAA
>NW_007726165.1:1074094-1080689 GCF_000696425.1 Galeopterus variegatus
ATATATATATATATATATATATGAATTTATTTATATATAAATGAATTTATTTCTTATAGTTTTGGAGTCTGGGAAGGCCAAGGTCTGGGATGGTGCACATCTGGTGAGGGCCTTCTTCCTGGTGTGGACTCTCTGCAGAGTCTGAGGTGGCACAGCATTTCATAGCAAGGGAGCAAGAGTCTGATTTTTAATTTTTTAAATTGACAAATGAAAATTATATATATTTATGGTGTACAATATGATGTTTTGATATATGTAGACATTGTGGAATGATTAAATAAGTTGATTAAGGGCCGGCCCGGTGGCGCACTGCTACAGTGCGCCGCTTGGGAGCACGGCGGTGCTCCCGCCGAGGGTTCGGATCCCACATACAGACCGGTTCCCACTCACTAGCTGAGCGAGGTGCAGGCGCAACACCGAGGGTTGTGATCCTGTTGCTGGTCCCGGTCCGGTACGGGCGCGACACTGAGGGTTGCGATCCGTTGCCGGTCACGAAAAAAGACAAAAAGGAAAAAAAAAAAAGTTAAATAAGTTGATTAACATATTCATCACTTCATGTACTTTTTTGTGTGATGAGAATATTTAAAATCCACACTCTTAGCAATTTTTGAGTATGCAACACAGGTTTATTAACTGTAGTCATCATGCTGTGCAATAGATCTCCAGAACTTACTTCTGCTAGCTGAAACTTTATACACTTTGGCCAAAATCTCCTATTTCCTTCTCCTCTTCTAGCCCCTGTTGACCACCATTCTATTCTCTGCTTCTATGAGTTTGATTTTTTTTAGATTCCACATAAAAGTGAAATTATACAGTACTTATCTTTCTGTGCTTTTTAAAATCTCACTTAGCCTAATGTCCTCTCGGTTCATCCATGTTGTCACAAATGACAGGATTTCTTTCTTTTTTTAAGGTCAAATAATATTCCATTGTTTTTATATCTACACCCCATTTTCTTTTTCCATTCATCTGTTGATGGACATGTTGATGCCATATGTCCTGGCTGTTGTGACTAATGCTGCAGTGAACATGGGAGTGCAGATATTTGTTTGACATAGTGATTTCCTTTCCTTTGAATATATACCCTGCAGTGGGATTGCTGGATCATATGGTAGTTGTATTTTTAATTTTTTTGAGGAAACGCCATACTTTTTTTCATAATGGCTGTACTAATTTACATTTCTGCTGGCAGTATACAAACATTCCCTTTTCTTTTCTCCACCTTCTTTCCAACACTTGTTATCTTTTTCTTTTTGATATAGCCATTGTAATAGGTATGAGGTGATATTCTGGTTTTAATTTGCATTTCCGTGATGATTAGTTATGTTGAGCATCTTTTCATATACTTATGCATTTGTATGTTTTTAAAGAAATGTCTATTCAAGTCCTTTGCCTGCTTTTTTTTTTTTTTGGTGGCTGGCTGGTATGGGGATCTGAACCTTTGACCTTGATGTAACAGCACTGCTCTCTAACCAACTTAGTTAACCACTGCTCTCTAACCAACTGAGCTAACCAGCCTATTTATTTTTTAAGTGGGTTAAGTTGTTTTTTTTTGCTTTTGAGTTGAAAAGTTGCTTACCTATTTTGCCCATTACCACCTTATCAGATATACAGTTTGCAAATATTTTCTCCCATTCCGTAGTTGCCTTTACACCCTGTTAATTTTTTCATTTGCTTACAGAAGCTTTTTTTTTTTTCCAGCAGTTCCAGTTGTCTATTTTTGCCTTTGTGGCCTATGTTTTAAGGGACATACCCAAGAAATCATTGCCAAGATCAGTGTCTTGAAGCTTATTCCCTATGTTTTCTTCTAGGAGTTTTACAGTTTAGGTCTTAAGTTTAAGTCTTTAATCTATTTTGAGTTGATTTTTGTGTATGTTGTAAGATAAGAGTCCAATTTCATTCTTCTGAATGTGGATAACCAGTTTTCCCATCACCATTTTTTTTTGTGGGGCGAGGGGCAGCTGGCTGTTACAGGGATCTGAATGCGTGGCCTTGGTGTTCTAACACTGCGCTGTAACCAATTGAGCTAACTGGCCAGTCCCCAACACCATTTTCTGAAGACTGTCTTTTCCCCATTGTGTATTCTTGGCACTCTTGTTGAAGATCAGTTGACTGTCTGTGGATGGGTTTATTTTGGGTTTTTTTATTGTATTCCAGTGGTCTATATGTCTGTCTTTATGCCAGTACCATACTACTTTAAAAAAAAAATTCTTTTATTATTATTTTTAATTTACATATCTTAATTGTGCATATTTGTGGAGTACAATGTGATATTTTGATACACATATATAATGTGTAATGATCAATATGGGTAATTAGCATATCCATCACCTCAAACATTTATTATTTCTTTGTGTTGGGAACATTCAAAATCCCCTCTTCAAAAAAAAAAGTCCTCTGCTATTTGAAATTATATAATAAATTAACTGTAGTCACCCTGCAGTGCCATAGAACACTGGAACTTATTTCTCCTATGTAGCTATAATCTTGTATCCATTGACTGATTTCTCCCTATCCTTCCTTCCCCCTATTCTTCTCAGTATTATACTGTTTTAATTGCTGTAGCTTTGTAATATATTTTGAAATGAGGTAGAGTGATGCCTCCCGCTGTGTTTTTGCTCAAGATTATTTGGCTGTTCAGAGTCATTTGTGGTTCATGTGAATTTTAGGATTGTTTTTCTGTCTCTGTAAAATGTGCCATTTGGATTTTGATAGGGATTGCATTGAATCCCTATGAATCACTTTTGGTAGTATGGACATTTTAACAATATTGTCTCTAATCTATGAACCTGAATGTCTTTCCATTTATCTGTATCTTCTTTAGTTTCTTTTATCTATGTTTGTAGTTTTCAGTGTACAAGTATTTCACCTCCTTACTTAAGTTTATTCCTAATTATTTTATTCTTTTTGTTGCTGTAAATGGGATTGTTTTCTTAATTTCCAGTGTCTCCTTGTATTTCTATCAGTTTTTGCTTTATATATGTATATATATATATATACTATATATATATATATATATGTAGAGAGAGAGAGAGAGAGAGGGAGAGAGAGAGAGGGTATATTACCAGACTCACACATTTTAGAATTTTTATACCCTTCTAATAAATGTAATTTTTAGCCTTTTTTAATGCTGTTTTTTTCTCTGTAACAATGACTTTTGCCTTAAAGTCTATTTTGTCTAATAATTAAAGCACCTACCTTTTTTTTTTTTTTTTTTTTTTTTTGGCCTGGCATTTGCCTGATAAAATTTTTTTTCTGGCCTTATATTTTATGTATGTTGCTTTTTTTAAATAGCATATGCCTTGATTTAAAAAAAATCCTTTCTAACTAACTGTGTCTTTTAACTGGTAAATTTAATCCAATTACATTTACAGTGACTATTTTGATATTTAATACTGATGTATTTTATATTTTCTATTTGTTCTGACTTGTCCTTTTTTATTCTTTCCTGACATTTTGTGGAGGGTGATTTATTGAGTTTTGTTTATTTATTTATTTAATTTAATTTTTTTTTACTATATAGGATCCGAAACTGTGGCCTTGGTGTTATCAGCACTGCACTCTCCCAAGCAAGCCATGGGCTGGCCCAGATTTATTGAGTTTTACATGGTGCTGATAACACCAACGTCCAGGGTTTGATCCTTATACTGGCCAACTGCAAAAAAAAAAAAAAAAAAAAAAATTACATCATAAAGTTGTACCTACTGTTTTTATTATTTTAGTGATTACCCCCATATCTTTCATTTCTGTTATTTTAATGATTGCCTTAAGTTTTCAGCATGCATATCTACATTAGTAGGATCTGAAAATTAATCATTAACTCTGCTTTCCTTCTGACTATGAAGGACCTTAGAACCCTCTAACTCCAGTTATTCCCTCATTCCCTCCCAAATTATGAGTTATAGTTGTTCAATATTTTAGTTCCATCTTGCTTTTTAATCCTTCAAATGAGACATTATTTTGGTCTTGTAGAGTTAGTTCTTCATAGGTGTATCTGCATTTCACTAGTTTCTTGCTTACTGATTTTGAGTTACAACCATTCCTTGCAGGTTCATTTTTACTTCTTGAAGGCATCCTTTCACTAAGAGTCTCTTACTGATAAACTCAGTTTTTATTTGTCCAAAAATAGCTTTATTTGAAATAATTCTTGAAGGGCAGTTTAAGGGGTATAAGATTCTAGGATGACAGTTATTTTCTCTTAAAATTTTTAGGATTTTACTTTCCACAGTCTGTCCTTAAGAATAAGTCTGCAAACATTTGTCCCTGCCGCAGTGTACTGGGGGCTTTTAACCTCTTTTCTTTGTTGTTCCTCAGTTTCTGTATTGTATTTCTCCTTGTAGATTATTTTTATCCCTCCTGACTTGGATTTGTTGTGCTTTCTGAATTTATGTTCTCTATCAGTTCTGGAAATTTCTCAGCCATTATCTTTTCTGGTATTGCCTTTGTTCCATTTTCTCTACTTCCTTCTTCTGGAACTCTAATTAGTCATAGGTAAGTCCCCATTCTGTATTCCACATATCTTAATACTTAATTCACATTTTTTAATCAATAAATTACTATCTGAAGCTCTTTGGAGCCTAATTCTACTGGTTTTTTTTTTTAATATCTTCCAAATATCACAGCTTATTTCCTTATTTCATGATTCTGGGTTATGGCAGCCTTTATTGGTAGGAATTCTATGAGCCTTGGATAGAGAATATAGCTCCACAGATAGTATCTGCCTTTATTTCTGCTAGATTGTTTCAGCCAATGACTACCTTAATTTTTGTGCTTGGGATCTCTTGGAAGATACAGGTACTCTATATTTGAATCTCGGATATGTAGAGGTGAGGCCTGAAATGACGTATTTTCAGGGAAAACTTCCCCCCCCCCCCACTTACTGCCCAAGCTGAGACAGATAATTTCCATCAGACATATCTTTTTAGTCTATCTTTGCACTGAAAGTATAACCCTTTAAGGGCTTTGAGCAGGGTTCCCAGTTCTAGTTCCTAACTTTGTGTAGGCCCAACACCTTTCTCTTTTTCCCAAGCAGCCACTGAAAGCCATGCCTCTAGGTTATCGATACCAGCAAATTCTCTCTAGGAAGCCACAGCTTCAACATGAGGTTAACATGCTGGTGTCTAGCTCCTTGTTTATTTTTAGTCTTCGAGAATATCCCTTATTTTCTTAAAAGCTTAGCTCTACCTTTAAAAAGATATTTGTGGTATTTTATCCAGGATATCTGTCTAGGTGTGTTGGGAGTTTATTTTTTATTTTTTGCAGGATAGTCTACTATATTCCTAGAAGCAAAAGTCAACAAAGTATGTTCAAGTAATGTTTTCTTTTCTTTCTTTTTTTTTTTTTTAAGATGACCGGTAAGGGGATCTTAACCCTTGACTTGGTGTTGTCAGCATCACGCTCAGCCAGCGAGCAAACCGGCCATCCCCATACGGGATCCGAACCCGAGGCCTTGGTGTTATCAGCACCGCACTCTCCTGAGTGAGCCACGGGCCGGCCCAAGTAATGTTTTCTACTTAGAAAAATATATTGATCTTTCGCCTCGTGGGCTCAGGCAGGCTCAAGGCGGTGGCTGCAGGCGAGGCTGCGGCGGGAGGTTACAACGAGGAGGCGCTTGGAGCCGGGTGCTGCAAGGCTGTCCCTGTGCCATCCCTCTGAGTAACCCTCCCCTGGCAGTCACCTCAGTGAATGGCTGGACCTTCATCATGAGGAGGACGGGTCGGGGCAGCCGTTGGGCCCAGCACAGCAGTGAACTGGCCACTGCCACATGATCCAGGAGCCCAGCCCAGTGTGCACGGAGCAGGGAGATGTCCAGCAGGGGAGGTGGAGGCTCCACAGAGACCACACGCCCTGCAGTGCCGCCCATGACCCAGCAGCCCGGCCCAGTGCATGTGGAGCAGGGAGACATCCAGCAGGGGAGGTGGAAGCTTGGCAGAGACCACACACCCTGTGGTGCTGTCGTATGACCCAGCAGCCCAGCCGAGTGCATGCTGACCAGAGAGGTGGATCCCCGGAGAGGCCCAAGACCCGAGGAAACCACACACACAAGGCACTAGTGGCCAAATGAGCAGACACTGAGGTAGCCATACCAAATTGGCAACCCCAGGAACATCCTAGCCAGACAATAGTGTCAAACCTGTGTGCACTGTGAAAACCCCAGCCACAATGACTAAACATCAAAGGAAAGACACCAGAACTATGAAAAATTAAGAAAGTACACCTCCAAAGGGTAATAACTCTCAAGCTCTAGATCCTATAGAATGAGAAGCCCTTGAAATGTCTGGCAAGGAATTTTGAGTGATAACTCTATGGAAACTGAATGAGATACAAGAAAACTCAGCTAGACAACATGATGAAATGAGGAAAAGTATACAGGACCTGAAAGAAGAAATGTACGAGGAAATCAGTGCCCTGAAGAAGAATGTAGCAGAGCTTGCCGAACTGAAGAATTCATTCAATGAAATAAAAAACACAACAGAGAGTTTAACCAGCAGGCTTGCATAAGTAGAAGAGAGAACTTCTGATGGGCTGTTTGAAATAACACAGGCAAACCAAAAAAAAAAAAAAAAAAAAAAAAAAAAAAAAAAAAAAAAAAAAA
>NW_007726165.1:1081056-1082177 GCF_000696425.1 Galeopterus variegatus
ATATAATTGCAGGGGACCTGAATACCCCCCTGTCAATATTGGACAGATCAACTAGGCAAAGAATTAGCAGAGAAACACAAGATCTTAACAATACTTTAGACCAATTGGACATGGCAGATATCTACAGAACATTCCATCCAACAACCTCAGAATATTCATTCTTCTCATCAGCACATGGATCATTCTCCAGGAAAGATCACATATTAGGTCACAAATCAAGTCTCAACAAATTCAAAAAAATTGGAATTATCCCATGTATTGTCTCAGACCACAGTGGATTAAAATTAGAAATCAATAGCAAACAAAATTCTGGAAACTATACAAGCACATGGAAATTAAACAGCATTCTACTTAATGACATATGGGTCCAACAAGAAATCAAACAGGAAATCAAAAAATTCATAGAAACTAATGAAAATAATGATACACCATACAAAACCTGTGAGATACTGCAAAAGCATTACTAAAGGGGAAATTTATTGCATTAAATGCTCACCTCAGAAGAATGGAAAGATGGCAAGTGAACAACCTAACACTTCACCTTAAAGAACTAGAAAAACAAGAACAATCCAAACCCAAAGTTAGCAGACGGAACGAAATCATTAAGATCAGAGCAGAGCTTAATGAAATTGAAACCCAAAAAACAATACAAAAGATCAATGAATCAAAAAGTTGGTTTTTTGAAAATATAAATAAAATTGACAAGCCATTAGCATGGCTAACAAAAAAAAAAAAGAAGAGAGAAGATCCAGATAACACAACTTAGAATTGAAAAAGGTGATATTACAACTGATACATCTGAAATACAAGGAATCATTCGAGATTACTATAAACAACTATATGCCAACAAATTTGAAAATCTGGAGGAAATGGATAGTTCTGGACACACACAAGCTACCAAAACTGAGCCAAGAAGGTGAAGAAAATCTGAACAGACCAATAACAATAAAGGGGATTGAAGCTGTTATCAGAAGGCTCCCAACAAAGAAAAGCCCAGGACCAGATGGATTCACAGCAGAATTTTACCAAACATTCAAAGAGGAAATGACACCGATTCTTTACAAACTATTCCAAAAGATTGAAACAGAAGCAAAGCTTCCAAACACATTCTACAAAGCAAA
>NW_007726165.1:1083158-1146683 GCF_000696425.1 Galeopterus variegatus
GGCATCCAGATTGGAAAAGATGAAGTCAGACTGTCCCTGTTTGCAGATGACATGATCCTATATATTGAACAGCCTAAAGCCTCTACAAAAAAACTCTTGGAGTTGATAAATGATTTCAGCACAGTGGCAGTATACAAAATCAACACACTAAAATTGGTAGCATTTCTATTCACCAATAGTGAACATGCAGAAAGAGAAATCAAGAAAGCTTGCCCATTTACAATAGCCACCAAAAAAATCAAATACTTAGGAATTGAGTTACCAAGGATTTGAAAAATCTCTATAATGAGAACTACAAACCACTGCTGAGAGAAATTAGAGAGGATACAAGAAGATGGAAAGATATCCCATGCTCTTGGATTGGAAGAATCAACATAGTGAAGATGTCCATACTACCCAAAGTGATGTACAAATTCAGTGCAATCCCCATCAAAATTCCAATGGCATTTTTCTCAGAAATGGAAAGAACTATCCAGACATTTATATGGAATAACAAAAGACCAGGTATAGTTAAAGCAATGCTGAACATAAAAAAATAAAGCTGGAGGCATAACACTACCTGACTTTAAACTATACTACAAAGCTATAATAACCAAAACAGTATGGTACTGGCATAAAAACAGACACACTGATCAATGGAATAGAATAGAGAATCCAGAAATCAACCAACACAGCTACAGCCATCTGATCTTTGACAAAGGCACCCAGCCTATACACTGGGGAAGAGACTGCCTCTTCAGCAAATGGTGCTGGGATAACTTGATATCAATATGCAGGAGAATGAAACTATACCCATACCTTTCAGCATATACTAAAGTCAACTCAAAATGGATTAAAGAATTAAATATACACCCTGAAACAATAAAACTTCTTAAAGAAAACATAGGAGAAACACTTTAGGAAGTAGGATTGGACACAGACTCATGAATATTACCCCAAAAGCACGGGCAACCAAAGGAAAAATAAATGGGATTATATCAAACTAAAGAGCTTCTCCACAGCAAAAGAAACAATTAACAGTTAAAAGACAACCAACAGACTGAGAGAAAATATTTGCTAAATATACATCTGACAAAGGATTAATATCCAGATTATTCAAGGACTATCCAGAATATATAAAGAACTCAAACAACTTTACAAGAAAAAAACAAGCAACCCAATCAAAAAATGGGCAAAAGAGCTAAGCAGGCATTTCTCTAAAGAAGATATACAAATGGCCAACAGTCATATGAAAAAATGCTCAACATCACTCAGCATTCTGGAAATGCAAATCAAAACCACACTGAGATACCACCTCACCCCAGTGAGGATGGCTAATATCCAAAAGACTGTGAACAATAAATAGTGGCGAGGTTGCGGAGAAAAAGGAACTCTCATATATTGTTGGTGGGACTGCAAAATGGTGCAGCCTCTATGGAAAATGGTATGGAGGTTCCTCAAACAAATGCAGATAGATCTACCATATGACCCAGCTATCCCACTGCTGGGAATATATCCAGATGAATGGAAATCATCAAGTCGAAGGTATACCTGTTCCCCAGTGTTCATCGCAGCACTCTTTACAATAGCTAAGAGTTTGAACCAGCCCAAATGTCCATCATCAGATGAGTGGATATGGAAAATGTGGTATATCTACACAATGGAATACCACTCAGCTATAAAAAAGAATGAAATATTGCCATTTGGAATGACATGATGGACCTAGAGAGAATTATATTAAGTGAAACAAGTCAGGCAGAGAAAGAGAAATACCACATGTTCTCACTTTTTTGTGGGAGCTAAAAATAAATAAATACACACAAAAAAATGGGCAGGGGGAGGGAAGAAGACATAAAAATTACAATTCCTTGAAGTTGATACGAGAAGCCTACAGAAAGGACATTGTTGGGAGGGAGGGGGGAGAGGGAGGAAGGAAGGATGTTTCGGTAATTGGCCACAATAATCAATCACATTGTATATCGAGAAAATAAAATAAAATTTGGAAGAAAAAAATAAAAAATAAAAAATAAAAATCCAGTGAACCAGTAAACCTTCGGGCTTTTTTGGAGGGGGGAGCAGAGTGGGTAGGATTCTTGGATACATCAGAGTGCTTGAATTATAATCGTTTTCTCCTGTATGCTGTCATCATTGATCCTTGCATAGCCCTTTTAAAACTAGTTTAAAGATCATATGTTCAAATAATAAACACCTGCAAATCCACCACATAAGACAAGAATTTAAACATTAAGGGAAAATATTTACCTATGAACCTCTCCCTTATTTCATCTTCTTGCCTTCTATCCCTCCTCCTGAATTTGTTTATTTTACCATTAAAAAAAAGTAGTACCACAAAAAAAAGAAAAGAAAAATATATTGATCTTTCCCTTTCATTGTTTTTCAGCATTGAAAGTCCTCTCTCTTCCATAGAGATGCTAAACATTTACCCAATTTTTTTCTAGTTTAGTTATGGCTTGATGTTTTTTAATGTTTAACATACAGTCATCCCTCTGTATCTGTGGGTTCTGCATCCATGGATTCAACCAACTGCTGGTCAGAAATATTTGGGAAAACACTCCAAAACAATAGAAAATAATGATACAACAATAAGAAAGAATACAAATTAAAAAATACAGTATAACAACTGTTTACATAATATTTACATTGTATTAGGTATTATAAATAATCTAGAGATGACTTAAAGTATATGGGAGGATGTGCATAGATTATAGGCAAATACTATGCCATTTTATATAAGAGACTTGAGTATCTGTAGATTTTGGTACCTGCTGATGTAGGGTGGGGGGTATCCTAGAACCAATCCCCTGAGGTTACCAAGGTACAACTATATAATTAATCTGTTATAAATAATCTGTTTACTTATATAATCTGAAGATACTCTCCAGTAGTTCAAGGGTATTCTAGACAGAGGTTAAAGAAAGAAAGGGAACTTACATACTTAAATTTGGAGTATAGTGTATTTTATAGTCACTCTCATTTTAATCCTTACAGTAACATTATGAAATAGGAATTATCTTATAATTTTCATACAATTAATGAGCAGCAGAATTTGGATTGTAATCCTTTGATCTTTCTAGTCATTCATGCAGTTTATCATTAAATCTGAACTTCATTATTCACGGCTTTTTATCTGCTTTTTCTTTAGTTCTTACATTTGTCTCATACAGAAATAACACCTGAGAGGCATGGGAATTGAAAAAAAAGAAAACACTCTGCCAATTGTCACAATAAAAGTTTGATTAGCAGCAGATAGGCAGATGGAGAGGAGGAGCCAGGACCAGAGACTGGAGGTGTTCACAGGGGCATGCATACAGAAAGTGTGCCAGAAAACCACAGAGGCTATAGAGGCAGCAGATATGGTTTGTATCAAATTAAGGAAGGAAATCACATGTATAGAATACTGCGATGTGCCAGACACTGAGACATCTAGAGATGCTTTATTTAGGTTTCATCATTTAAGCCTCACCATAGGGCTTGAGATGAGTATTAAGATGTGGCAGCAGGTGGTAGTAAGGTCTCAGGGTTCAGTTTTAGGATTCCAGTTCTGGAGAAGGTTGGTGAGAACTACTCAAGGTTCTGATCTTTTTTTTTTTTTTTTTTCATTTTAAAAATTTGCATTTATTTGCCCCTTAATTCTTTTGTGCAATATAGTCCAATAGTATGAATACAACAGCTGATGCTTTTATCTCTACTTTGGCATAATGACTTTGCTTAAAAAAAAAAAACTTGAAACTGGCATGCTATAAGGATTTGTTTTGATGTATGGTGAGAAATTCTTACTTCTGTATGCCATATATCAAGAGAAACTGAAGATTCACAAATAAATCATCTTCTATAATATAGTTAAGTATAATCACATTTCAAAATGCACTTGAAGGAAACTAATTGAAACAGATCATACCTTTGTTCTTCAGATTATTTTACTTGAAATATTTTTGTAAATGGAATCCAGTTAGTGGAATCACTTAAGTCATGAGTTTACTGATTTTAGCAAACTAATTTATTGGATTAACATTGCTCACTTAAGAAATAACTGGCTTTTCTGCAAATGTCTACTAAAATATGTAGGAAAGATCTTTATTGTAACTAAAAGTGCCCAAATATAACATGTACCATGCTATAACAGTAATTATTTACAATATATTTTCAGAAAAAAGTGACAATATTCAGATTAAATGCAGGAAAGAAAACATTGCATTTTAAACACTTGATATTTCCATTGACTCTTCATGTCCTGCAATATAATTTCACATGTTTAATTTTTCTATCTGTTCCAGGAGATTTGTTTTGAAATTATTTTCGCCATTAGAAACTTTGATTCTCTATGGGACCTTTTCAGCTTTGCATGCTGATTTTGGAACCAAATCTGGATTCTGTCTTCCTCTAGATGCAATTTTTGAGCTAAGTCTTCTCTGATATCAATGCCAGGATAGCAGTTTACTCTAAAGACAGTTTTCAACACTTCAATTTGGTTTTGAGTAAAAGCAGTTCTTAGTCTCCAGCCTGTATACCAACTCAACTCTCTTTTCAATGAAGACAGTCTTTCTGAGGCTGAAAAATAGTTTTCATATTTCAAAGCTCTTTCTTCTGGCATTGGATGATACACCATGCAGGGAAATGAGATCCTACTGGGCAGACTTCCTGAAGAGCCACAGGTGTCTGCTTGGGGCCTGTGGGGTTTCACTGGTGGAACACAGTCTTTTTTCTGGTCCAGTCCTAAGATGCTCTCAGTGGAAAAGGAGCAGGGTGAGGGTTTGCTTTCCCTAAGCCGAGCACCCTTCTGAAGGCTGGGAGACATCCTCTCAAGGGCTGCACTGAGCCACAGCTCTGGTCTCTTTGCTGGCTTTGCTCCACGTGTACAGGGCTGGGGTCTTCTTCAAGGTTCTGATCTTTTGCTCCTCTATTCATTTATTTTTTCCCCCTGATTATAATATTAATAAGTGTCTATTGAGAAAACTTAAGTAGTGAGTCTAAAGAAGGAACTAAAGTCAACCATAATCTACCAGCCCGAGGTAACAACTGTTAAGTGTGCATATGTATATATATTTTTCAACATAGCTGGTATGATTGTGTATATACTATTTTGTATCCTAATTTTATTTCAAGGAGCATTTCAGGAACATGATATATATACATATGTGTGTGTATGAATATATATATATAATACATATATATATATATATATATTTTTTTTTTTTGGTGATTGGCTGTTACAGGGATTGAACCCTGAACCTTGGTGTTATTAGCACCATACTCTAACAAACTGCTAATGCTGTCTTAAAAAAAAAAAATTAAGTCAAACATGTACAGCTTTATTAATTTTTCACAAAGTCTGAGTATTCTGCACAGTAAAAAACATATTATCCAATGGACTCAAGAAAAGTCAAAATAAGCACAAGACCTGGGATAAGTTTCCAACTCTATGTAAATTTAAACTCACTTCTTGTAAATGCCAAATAACTTATTTTAAAGTTAGTTGTAAATTGTGTCTTTTGATGACTTCTAGAATGTTCTAAAAATGGCCCTCATATTTGCTTCTCTCAGATACTGAAGTCCTAATGCTGTTTTCTATGTGATCAAGTGCATCAGATAATTCATCAGCCTTATTTTCTTCTGAGGTGTGCCCTCGTGGACGCAACCCCTCTGTTACCTGCCTTCACTCCCTCCCATCCCTTGCTCTCCTGCTTCATCCTGCTCCATTCTTCAGATGCTTTCTAGGTCAACTGTATCTCTGTCTTCATGGGGCATCTCTTTACCATCAACCTGAAATTCCCTTCACCTCTCTTTTTCTAGATCTCATGTTCTATTTCAGTTTGGTAGAGTATATCATTTGGTAGCATCCTGAGAAAGGGTATATAGAAGTCAGTTTTGGGGGACCTTTCTTATTGGTTATCTATTGCTATATATATCTATAAAAATTACTCCAAAACTGAAATTAAAGAGGACACAAGAAGATGGAAAGATATCCCATGCTCTTGGATTAGAAGAATTAACATTGTGAAAATGTCCATATTACCCAAAGTGATCTACAAATTCAATGCAATCCCCATCAAAATTCTAATGACATTTTTCTCTGAGATGGAAAAAGCTATCCAGACATTTATATGGAACAACAAAAGTCCATGCATAGCCAGAGCAATCCTGAGCAAAAAAAAATAAAGCTGGTGGCATAACAATACCTGACTTTAAACTATATTACAAAGCTATAATAACCAAAACAGCATGGTACTGGCATAAAAACAGACACATGGATCAATGGAACAGAATAGAGAACCCAGAAATTAACCCATATGCCAACAGCCATCTGATCTTTGACAAAGGCATTGAGTCTACGTACCGGGGAAGAGACTGTCTTTTCAACAAATGGTGCTGGGAAAACTGGATAATTTTATGTAGGAGAATGAAACTAGAAAATCAAGTCAAACCAAAATCAACTCAAAATGGATTAAAGAATTAAATATACACTCTGAAACAAAACATAGGGGAAACACTCCAGGAAATAGGATTGGGTACAGAATTCATGAATAGGACCCAAAAAGCATAGGCAACTAAAGGAAAAATAAACAAATGGGATTATATCAAACTAAAAAGCTTCTGCACAGCAAAAGAAACAATCAACAGAGTAAAAAAACAACCAAAAGATGGGAGAAAATATTTGCTAAACATACATCTGACAAAGGATTAATACCCAGAATATACAAGGAACTCAAACAACTTTACAACATAAAACCAAATAACCCAATTAAAAAATGGGCAAAGGAGCTGAACAGACATTTCTCAAAGGAAGATATACAAATGGCCAACAGACACATGAAAAAGTGCTCAGTATCACTCAGCATCTGGGAAATGCATGTCAAAACCACACTGAGATATCTTCTCACTCCAGTTAGGATGGCTAATATTCAAAAGACTGAGAACAATAAGTGTTGTAGAAGTTGCAAAGAAAAAGGAACTCCTATCCACTGTTGGTGGGACTGCAAAATGCTGCAGCCTTTATGGAAAATGATATGGAGGGTCCTCAAACAATTACAGATAGATCTAACATATGACCCAGCAATCCCACTGCTGGGAATATATCCAGAAGAATAGAAATCATCATGCCGAAGGGGTACCTGTATTCCGGTGTTTATTGTAGCTCTATATACAATAGCCAAGAGCTGGAACCAGCCCAATTATCCATCATCTGATGAGTGGATAAGGAAACTGTGGTATATCTACACAATGGAATACTACTCTGCTATAAAAAAGAATGAAATACTACCATTCGCAACAACATGGATGGACTTAGAGAAAATTATATTAAGTGAAACAAGTCAGGCACAGAAAGAGAAATACCACATGTTCTCACTTATTTGTGGGAGCTAAAAATTAATAAATAAACACACAAACAACGGGTGGAGGGAAGAAGACAGAATAACCACAAAAGTTCCTTGAACTATTTAAGCCAAGTGCACAGATACGATGTGGGGGGTGGGGGGGTAGGGAAGGGGGTGAAGAGAAATGGGTAAAGGGGCATGAAAATCAAGTATAATGTATTTTGAGAAGTAAAATAAGATGAAATTAAAAAAAATAAAAAATAAATAAATTACTCCAAAACTTAGTGGCTTAGAAAAACAATAAACATTTATTATTTAGTAGTCTCAGTGGCCAGGAATTTGGGAGCAACCTAGCTGGAGGGTTCTTGCTCAGGGAAACACATGAAGTTATAGTGAAAATATCAGTCAGGGATGCAGTATCTGAGGGCTTGACTGGGGGCCAGAGGATCTGCTTCCAAGGTGACTCACTCACAAGGCTGACAAGTTGTTGCTGGATCTTGGTTGGAAGCCTTAGTTCTCCCCATGTGGGCCTCTCCACAGGCTGATTGAGTGGCCTAATGACCTGGTGGCTGAGTTCTCCATAGTGACGATGTATTTTGTGACTTCGATTACTGCCACATTCTGTTCATTAGAAGTGAGTCACTGAGGCCTCTCCACGTTCAAGGAGAGAGGAATTAGTATCTACCTTTTGAAATTACGAGTGTCAAAGAATTATTTGATATGTTTTAAAACTATCACATCTTTCCTGTCCAAAAACTTCTTTACTCACACTTAAGAGTATGGAATTCTAAATGATACTTATGTTTCCTCAGAATTTTGAAGGCATTGTTTCATTGTCTTCTTGCTTCCAGTGTTGCTTTTGAGAAGTCTCCTATTATTTTGATTCCTGACTTTTTTGTATGTGACCTGTTTTCTTCTTGAATACCTTTAGAGTCTTCTCTTTATCCTTGGTGTTTTGTGGAATATAAGATGATGTGCATTAGTGTGGGTCTTTTTTTATTTGTTGTACTGGATACTCAGAGGAACCTTTTAATCAGGAAATTCATATCTTCAGTTCTAGGAAATTTCTTATTTCTTTTTTTCTTTTAGATTCCATTTTATAAATTTAACTCTATAACTCATTTATTTTTATGTATAATGTAAGGCAAAGAATCTTTGGTATATAGTTAAACTCATTTTTCTATTGTCATTTATTGTCACCAAATTTTCAGGTGATTTAAAAGTTACCTTTATCATTTTCCCATAACCAAGGTCTGTTTCTGAGTTTAAATTCTATTCTGCATATTTTTTTTTTTTATTCCAGTGCAGTACACTTAAAAAAAAAAAAAAAACTATAGTAACTTTTAAATATGTGTCACTCTCTGATAAGGCTAGTCCTTGGAAATCTCCCAAGGCTCCAGTCCTGATGGAAGTTGGGAACTGTGAGGTACTTAAGACAGGGAACTGCAAAAGAGGAGTTGGTTCCGAACATAGGTCAATGTGAGATTGATACAAAAATGGAACCTTGGGGCTACTTTCCTGGGGCTCCCTAAAGCTGCCCTGATGAGTGTCAGTCTGGGAAAGGGCTTAGTGCAGGTTCAGTAAGTCTAGATGTGGAGATTTGGAGGGATGTGGGATCTTGAAGCCAAGTGTGTACTTACAAGTAGTATTTTTAAAAAACTAAATTGCCTATTGAACATAGAAACCTCTATGTGCACCAAAGCAAGGGAGTTTGGATGCCCCTCTCTTTTCCAGGTATCCTCTAGCTGCTCTATTATCACTTCCCTTTCTCTGCTGGGGAGCCTTTTATTTTATTTATTTATTATTATTTTTTTCCTTTTTGTCTTTTTTACTGACCGGTAACGGGATCACAACCCTCGGTGTCGCGCCCATACCGGGGACCGGCAACAGGATCGCAACCCTCGGTGTTGCGCCCGCACCGCGCTCCGCCAGTGAGCGGGAACCGGGCTCCACATGGGATCCGAACCCTCGGCGGGAGCGCCTCCGCGCTCCCAAGTGGCACACTCTCCAGTGCGCCACCAGGCCAGCCCCTGGGGAGCCTTTTATTTTATTTATTTATTATTATTTTTTTCCTTTTTGTCTTTTTTACTGACCGGTAACGGGCTCACAACCCTCGGTGTCGCGCCCATACCGGGGACCGGCAACAGGATCGCAACCCTCGGTGTTGCGCCCGCACCGCGCTCCGCCAGTGAGCGGGAACCGGTCTCCACATGGGATCCGAACCCTCGGCGGGAGCGCCTCCGCGCTCCCAAGTGGCACACTCTCCAGTGCGCCACCAGGCCGGCCCCTGGGGAGCCTTTTAAAGATCTTGTGAAGTTGAAGAAAAGGGAAAGACTAAAAAAAGGGGAAGAAGAGAATAGATTCAAGGCACTTCTGTCTGTACACTTTAAAGTGTGCCTTGAATATCTTTAGAGATGCCTTCAAAGCTTCAAACATTTCAGTCCCTCTCTGGCTTTTTTTAATTATAAAAAATGAGTAGTAGATTTAATTTTAGAATTTCTACTTGGAGGGGCTGGCCAGTTAGCTCTGTTGGTTAGAGCATAGGCTTGTAACACGAAGGTCAAGGGTTTGGATCCCCATACTGGCCAGCCACCAAAAAAAAAAAAAAAAAAAAAAAGAATTTATGCTTGGCCTAGGGCAAATTTGTCAATAGGAAGGAAAGAGACTACACCAGTTAAACTTTCATATTCTTAAAAGCCTTATTACTCCAGCTCTGTATTTAGAGTCCTCTTTGGTTGGGGAAATTAGATCTATTTATAGCTCCTATACTGTCTTGACCATGGAGGGGGTCTGCTCTCCTTTTTTTCTGATATATAATATTTCCCAATTCTTGTCGCACAATGTTGATGAGGCTATAATATTTTAGAAGACTTTCAAAGGCAGGAGGATAAGCAGAAGGAAGTAAGCATAGAGAGCAACATGCAGTGAAACAATTTGTCATATGAGGTCTAGTTTTAGTCTTCTTCAGCTTTGCTTTCCGTCTAGCTCCTTGCTTGCCACAAGTTGACAAAAGCCATCTTTTCCCTACCACTCAGGAGAATCTTCAAGCATGAGTAGACTCTACATTTCACACTTCATGATTGACACTGTGAATGCTGCCTACACGGGTGTGGCCTGTCTTCCACAAGAAGTCATATCTAACTATATCCCAATAGCTTCCACAAGACAATCATGTCTAGCTATATCCCAATAGTCTAATATCCTTACTAGAGATAAGCATGTGGTAGGTGGGTTGGGAATCTGTCATAGGCTTTTTATGTAAACAATTTGTTTATTATATGTAGTACATTGTATGGCTTTCTAAATAAGGGCTACAGTATTATATAATTTAAAAAAATGGACCAGAACTAGTAAACCTGGGTCCCAGTGCCCAGTTCTAGGTATTTCGTAATAAGTAACAGAAACAGACTAATACAGTTCCCCTGCAGACTTCATTCTCTTTGGACACTGTAGTGTGACTGGTTATGTTTGAAGAATTGGGCATCATAATAACTGACTTTTTTTTTTTTTTTTTGAGCCTGGCCGCACCGCGCTCAGCCAGTGAGCGCGGCAGCCATCCCTATATAGGATCCGAACCAGTGGTGGGAATGCTGCTACACTCCCAGCGCCGCACTCTCCTGAGTGCGCCACGGGCTCGGCCCCTGTCCTGTCTGTTTTAGCAAGTCAATCTTTCTTTAGTTTTGAGTAGAGATTTGGATATGATTAGTAGATAATTTTGACTGTAATTGAATTATTTTAAGTGATTATAACATTTGTATTTGAATCTTTGTTTTTGTGATATATTAGTCCATTTTAATATGATACTGAGATATTAGGGAGGAATAAAGGCCCAATTATCATTCCAATGAAAAAATATGATCTGTTTTATAATGATATACTTTATAGGATAGGTTCTCCATTATGGTGACAGGTGGGACCTACTATAGTAAAAGGGACCATGAGAGCTTGTTATAAGTTTTTTATAATGTAAATATTTACCTCTTTATCACATATAAATTTAAATGTTCTTAAACAGAATGTAATTGCATGTAGTTAAATCTATATTGGGATTCTATATTTTCTACTTTTATTACTTTTCATATATTTGACATTTCTTTAAAATTTTTAGGTTGAACTAAAAAAGCAAACAAAAGCACCATATATTAAAGTACCTTAAGGGCCGGCCAGTTAGCTCAGTTGGTTAGAGCGTGTTGTTATAACACCAAGATCAAAGGTTTGGATCCTTGTATGGGCCAGCCACCAAAAAACAAAACAAAACAAAACATAAAAAACAGAACCTTAAGAGTAAATTAAGTAATTGGCTACTCTTAGTTAAGATAGACCAGCTTTTTCATTCTACTTAAGTATAATCTGTTTTTTGGGTTTTTTTCCCCAGAGTGAAAAGCTTCTGTTATATGATACAGTCCAGAGTGAACTAGAGGAGAAGATAAGAAGGCTTGAAGAGGATAGGCACAGCATTGATATCACCTCAGGTAAGGGGGATGGTGGGACTGTGATGTTTGAGTGACACTGAATCTTTGGTTTACTGTAGTATCTCATAATATCTTAGTCTTCTAATATTAATGTTAAGTAAACGAAATGTCCCAAAGGAGGGGGGAAGGGGGAGGCTTCTAAATAACTTTTTACGATGTGATTGTTACTTTGATTTTTTTTTTTTTTCTTGACCAAAAAGGGGATCTTAACACTTGACTTGGTGTTGTTAGCATCACGCTCACCCAAGTGAGCTAACTGGCCATCCCTATATAGGGATCCAAACCTGTGGCCTTGGTGTTATCAGCACCACACTCTCCCAAGTGAGCCACGGGCCAGCCCAACTGTTACTTTGATTTAAACTCACACTTCAGAAAGCTATAAAAAATAGAGCATATGAAAAGGGACAAAATAGAAGTGTGATAGGATTTACTATAAAAATAGTGTTGGAAGACAGCTACAGTATATGTTCTTCTAAGTCTTGAACAACTGTTGTATAGAAGAAGGAATAAAAACCTTTCTCTGTTGTTAGAGAAACTTGGACAAATGGTAGAAGTTATAGGGAAACAGATTTTTGTCTCACAAAGAGGAAACACATTAATAATTAGATCGGCCTAATGTGAAATTGGCTTTTTCAGGGGTGTTATGGAAAGGTTTTCTACACTGGGTGGAAGGTTTACTAGGTTATCCTACAGTTATTGAATATATATTATTTTATGTGTTGTAAATTTTATTTCTGTGGTATAGAATAGGCATAGTGGAGTCAGATGAGCTGAGCTGTAATGCCAGTGCTCCCTCACATATGCTAGTTGGATGGCCATGGACAGGTACTTAGCTTTTCTAAATCAGTCTCCTTATCTGTAAAAGGAAAGTAATAAGAAAACCTACCTCAGAGGTAGCTTTGAGGGTTAGGTGAGACAGTGCACATAATATATATTTTACAAAGTACCTGATATCTGCTCATCAATTATTAGTCATTAAGTGCCAAATTGATTTTTTGCTTTAATAAAGGCAGAGGAAAAGTCATAAATATATAGCTGCTCATGATATTATGTACAGTCTTATGGATAGATACATGGCTGCCAATGAAGTTTTGTACAGTTTTATGTGTAAATAAATATCCACCATGGAATTATATAGTCTTTTTTCCTCCTTTTATCACCAGAAATCACCTAATACTTAATTTTTATTTACTTGCCAGAGCTGTGGAATGATGAGCTTCAGTCAAGAAAAAAGAGAAAGGATCCTTTCAGTCCTGACAAAAAGAAGCCAGTTGTTGTTTCAGATATCCTTTTCCAAATTTTCTATTTCTTTCTCCTTGATGTACGTTTTTGCATTGTGCATACCTTTGTAACTTTTATTTGTACACATTGACTTTATTTACATGGTCCTGTAATAAGCAAAAGATGATTTATGAAACCGATTGAAGGCAGAGGGTATAGTTTAGTTTAAGAGGGGTGGGGAGGAGAAGAAATTTAATCATGATCTTAGCTTTGAAAATTAGTATGGCTTTATGGTTTATAAGGGCTTTGATGTTAAACAGCTGGTTAGTATACAACAGGATTGTTTAATTCTTATGTATACATTTAAAAAACATTTTTAATGTTTCTGAAATTGGAGTGTCTTTAAATTAAACTAATATGTGCATTCAGTCTTAGAACTTCCTATGGTAACCTCTCCCTGACCCCATCCTTTTCCCCTCCACTTTAAAAACTGTGATTACATTGGTGGTGTATCTTACAATCAGTGATATCTTAGAATTAAGAGAATATGGGTATGGCATCAGAAGTAATAGAATGTATTTATCCTGGTGCTAAGTTTTTAGAAGAATAATTTGAAGTCAGAATTCAGGATGCCAAGGGATTATGTACATAAATCATTGTTCCATTCTCTGAAAAATAGAACTCTGGAAATATAATTCAAAGTGTGCTATTCTTACAGCTAAATTGACCTTGACTTTTCAACGTCCATATATAGTTTATATGCTGCAAGATCTTGATATTCTTGAAGACTGGACAACAATTAGGAAGGTATGATTAAAGATCAATGGAACATTACTACATTTTTATAGTCTACTTTTCAAGATTCTATGGTTTTTCACTAATATGTCAAAATATGATTATTGTAAATATGCTTTGCTTTTGCAGCATTCTAAGGCAATTAATACTATTACAGATGAGAGTAGACTGCAGGAATATCTTAAGAATTAGAGACATGTCAGCAGTTTGATTGTATTTTTTCTATAATAATATAATTCATACTTTATACATAAATGCAGAAAAGCATTTATTTAGTTTGCCTAATAATAATAATAATAATAATAGTAATAATATCACCATTCTGTGCCTAGTTCTTAGCCTGGTCCTGGTTCATAGAAGACAGAAAGCAGTCAATAAATATTTGTTGAATGAGCGCTGGCTGGTTAACTCATTTGGGAGAGCGTGTTGCTGATAACACCAACATCAAGGGTTTGGATCCTCATACTGGCCAGCCGCTGACCCACCCCAAAGAAAATTGTTGAATAAACAAAAGTGAACATTTGAACTCTCATTATGTGTCTTGCCTTCAATCATTAAACACTGAAGAATTATAGGCTTTTCTGTGCTTGGTTGAAAGTGGAGACTTATTTTCCTTATTAAACATTTCTGTTTTTATAAACTTCAAAGTTGAGAGTTAGAGATTATTTCAGGTATTGATAACACCTCTAGGAGAAATTGTTATTCTTTATGGACATTAAAAGTTTACTAGAGCAGCTAATGGTTATATTTTATTGTATTTGTTATTGAACTAATCAATAGTGTTGTGTGTATTAAATAGATTCCAAAATATTCGAGGGTGCTTCAAAAAGTTTTTGGAAAAATAGAGAATTAAAAGATAATATGGGGGCCGGCCCAGTGGCGCACTCGGTAGAGTGCGGCGCTTGGGAGTGTGGCGGCGCTCCCGCCGAGGGTTCGGATCCCATATAGAGACCGGTCCACTCACTGGTTGAGCACGGTGCGGGCGCGACACCGAGGGTTGCGATCCCATTGCCGGTTGCGATCCCGTTGCCGGTCACGGTACGGGTGCGAAACCGAGGGTTGCGATCCCGTTACCGGTCACGAAAAAAGACAAAAAGGAAAAAAAAAAGATAATATGAATCTTTTTATGATCTTTTTGAAGACCCCCTTGTATTTTCAGTGTAAACTCAGACAATTTCTTTCTTCCTTTTTTATTTTATTTTTTTAATTAAGGCAATGGCTACACTGGGTCCACACAGAGTGAAAACAGAACGTAAGTCATTTAGTCTAAGTTGAGAAATATTCTCTATGGAGACTTGTTAGATCAGGGTTATTAAATTATCTACACACTAAAGAACTCCCCAGTCAGTGACTTTATTTCATCAGTAAACAGGAATTTTTCTGGAGTCTTTACTTCATGTTAAATTTTCAAAATCTCTGGATGCAGTATATTTCTTCTTTCAAAGTTCAGCTACATTGCTATTGCTAATAATGGATCAGTAATTCAAAATGTATTTATTCAATATTTTTTATAGGCCCAGTAATTCTACAGGGGAGGCGTTTGGAATTCACGGGTTGGCTTAAGGTAGTCTGTGAATCCTCCTCTAAAATTGTGTTAAAAATTTCTTGTTTGTGTGGATTTTCTGAGAAGAGAGATTAGAATGCTAACAGCAGAGTCCATCAAAGAAATTTATCCACCACTAAGATTCTGACATGCCTTAAAATTCACATCAAATTACACTTTCCTGATTTTTTTTTTTGAAAGTCTAAAGTTACTGCCAAAGTTGTAATAGACATTAGTGTCTAGGATAACTTTTGCTGTTTTTGCCTCATTCACTATAGATGAGATTTCCCAATCCTTCTAAAGACAATAAAGCTAGATTTTTAAGAGATATGTTTTGAATATTAAGAAAAGGAATATCTAGTCACATTCCAACAAAAAATCTATGAAATCAATTTCCATTTTATCTTTAATCCAAGGTTTCCTATAAACTTTGTATCATGTTAGGAAATTGCAGTAATATTGTACTAAAGTACTGCCCTTGGTAATTAACTGTAAGGGCAACTGCCTCAATCTCTAGAACAGTGGTTGAGTCTCTGAGAGTCTCATTACTCTATTTGAGTGGGTATCTCCCCCACTTTTGATATGTTTAGCATTGTATCCTATTAGTTTTTTTCATAGCACTTACCTCAGTTTGCACTTTTTTGTTTATTATTGTTTATACTTGTTTGTCTGTTTCCTGACTGGATTTTTAAGTTCCACAAAGGCTAGAATGGTATCTCTTTTAGTCACAATTTTGTTTTGTTTTTTCCTAGTACCCAGCACAGTTCCTTGGGTATAGGAAGTGCATAGACAACATTTATTGAAGGAATGAATGAATGCTTATTGAACACCGTCTATATACCAAGCACTATTTTAGGATCTGGGGATACAGTGGTGAAGGAAAATGGATATCCTGGAGCCTCTTTGGGGGAGGCAGAATAATATATATGTAAATAAGTAATTAAGATAGTTACAGATTGTAATAATGGCTATGAAGGAAATATGAAGTTGACAGATATTGATAGTCAACTCTGTACCCCACAAATATGTATAAATTAAAAAAAAGTAATATGAAGTTGTGGTGATGATTAACTGAGGAGTGGGTAGAATGGTTGGGGAAGACCTCTATGAAGGGTTGACATTTGAATGATGAAGAGCTGCTTACTTATGGTATGCTCTTGACAATGTGTTTCCATAGAGAATTTTTTTTTTTTTTTTCCTGCATGAGTTTATCTGACTAACGCCAAACCATTTCTGGGATTTAAAAATGGAAGTTCTACTTAGGATATTTCCTTTTTAGAAAGCCTGAGAAACATTCGGAATATATATTAAACTTCTTTGGAAGTGTCAGATGCCTGCAGGAGGAAAATATGGAAAGTATACTTTTCAGTGGAAATATGGCAATTGATGTTTTAAATACTACGTAAAATTGGCACTAGTAATTGATAATGTACCTGCTTCCCCTTCTGGAACTTTTCCTGTTAATTGATGATTTTTTGTTTATTGTTTAGCTTTGTTTGGTAGTTATATTAAAAACTCAGTGACTTATGTAAAAGAATATAAGAAATCGAATTCTCTTGTTTTTATTATCTTTTAGGTTTGTTATCTAAGAAATATTTTTAGTATTTTTTTTAACATATATGCATGGATTGGTACTAATTCTTAATGTTCTGACCCTTTTGTTGTTCTGACAACATCTTATTAATGTAACAGTTTTTGAACTGATCCCTTTAGCACCTGTGAAGCTGGAAAAACATCTGCACAGTGCTAGATCTGAAGAGGGAAGACTATATTATGATGGTGAATGGTATATACGTGGACAAACAATATGTATTGATAAAAAAGATGAATGTCCTACAAGGTAAAACGCCTTGGTCATTTCAGTGTTGCTGAGTATTATAGTGTACAACATTGTTGTCCATAAGTGTTTGCTGCCTCTTTAGTGCATTCATAATATGTAGTTACATTCATAGAGTTGATCTTTGAACAACTTAGGTTTGCACTGCACAGGTCCACTTATTGCAGATTTTTTTCAATAAATATATTGCAAAATTTTTGGTTAGGCATGACATAGAAAACAGTTAAGTAGCCTACCTAACAGTAGGCTATTAGTAAGCTATTGAGTACTTAACAACTTAACTACTACTTAAGTTTTGGGGGAGTCAGAAGTTATACCTGGCTTTTCAACTGCTCAGGGGTAAGCACCCCTAACCTGAGTTGTTCATGGGTCAACTGTACACTAGTTGTCTGTGGATCCTTTTTTTTAACTTTACGTGTGATTTGATTACATGTGTATATACCAGTGTTAATATTATACACCAGACTTCATATTGTTTATGAATAGAAGTATTAACACGAGTGGAAATGTTGGAATTATTTAGCCAGGTAAGTGATCCTGTATGTTAATTCTTTAGTGAATGAATTGATATGATCCTAATAGAATGACCTTTAAGCCAGACTATCATGAATTTTTGGTGGACCTATTAATCCTTAGCTGTTTTTGTTGTGTTATAGTATTTTGGATAAAAAGAATTCATATCAATTAGAGTAGGAAAGAAATGGAAAATTAATGAAAACCTTCAGAGTAATAGTAATTAAAGAGTAACTTGAAAACAAACTGCCTTTTAAAAGTCTCAGTTTGGGGCCGGCCTGTGGCTCACTCGGTAGAGTGCGGTGCTGATAGCACCAAGGCCGCGGGTTCGGATCCTATATAGGGATGGCCGGTTGGCTCACTGGCTGAGCGTGGTGCTGACAGCACCAAGCCAAGGGTTGAGATCCCCTTACCGGTCATCTTTTAAAAAAAAAAAAAAAGTCTCAGTTTGGGGCCGGCCCGGTGGTGCACTCGGTAGAGTGCGGTGTTTGGGAGCGCGGTGGCGCTCCTGCTGAGGGTTCGGATCCCATATAGAGACCAGTCCGCTCACTGGTTGAGCGCGGTGCGGGCGCGACACTGAGGGTTGCGATCCCATTGCCGGTCACGAAAAAAGACAAAAAGGAAAAAAAAAAAAGTCTCAGTTTGTCTAGGCTTAAATAAAGTTTATATAGTTATTTATATAGTCTTCTAAGTTTTGTTTGTGACCTTTTGAAAATGTTGATGTTAATCACTGCTTTTATTCCTTCAGAAGTTTAGGATTCAATTCTCAGAGTACTAACCTTCTACAGTAAGAAAATATCTTTTTCTAGGTATCAGTGGTAAATAAAGCATTTGAGTTTAGTCTAGAATACTCATTTTCCAGATACAGTAGTTTTAATTGGATTATAATTTCATCTTTAAATTTTTAGGATTCCAGGAACATTGCGTGTGGTAACTTTTCTCATAGAAGCTCATTGAGCTGATTTCTGGGTTATTTATGATACTCCTGAATTCTTCTCTTTATTTTATTTCTTTTGAGACATTTTGCTACTGCTTAGCATAAAAAGGTAAAATAGCGTAAAAGAGCATAAAACATAAATCTATTTTTTAAAAAATTTCTATGTAAACATTAATAATGTAAAAAACCAAAAATTTGTGTAAGTACCATAGATGGTTTGACACTGGGAATTAGGGATTAGTATTTGAAAGATTTCCTATAGCCAAGGCTGATATGAGTTGGGTGTATAATGCCATATAAGTAGTGCTGTTTTTTTTAGCCCCACTGTGTTTTTTTTTTTTTGTGTGGGTTGTGGTGGTTTGAAGTAGGAACAGTATGCATTTAATAGTTCTAGTAGAAAGTAAAGTAAATTTTATCAACTCTATTAAGAAAGGAAGTTATCTGTTTAGTGTTGCTGAATGTGTTATTTTTGATAGCATGTCTGTTGGTAAGACAGTAAATGCCAATTATATACCTGAATCTACTATTGTAGTACAGATATTTTGGTTTTATAGCTAGTAATTTAAAACAGTTGAGGAGGCATATTGTAATTAATTAATTCATTCTTTTTTTTTTTTTTTCCTTTTTAGTGCCATAATTACAACAATTAACCATGATGAAGTTTGGTTTAAGAGGCCTGATGGAAGCAAATCTAAGCTTTACATTTCACAGTTACAGAAAGGAAAATATTCAATTAAACATTCATAATTATGATTTAAGTGTTATCTAAACTACCCTATTAGTGTTACCAAGTGTGATGTGCCACAGGAGTAAAAAAATGTATTCAATAACTTAATATTCTCATTGAATCATGAGAGAATGTATATTTGTAGGTAGTACTCTAAGTAGACCTCATATTGATATGTTATTAAAAGAAATAGTAATAAAAGTTTAATCATGATAATTACATTTATTTGCCTCTTAGGTCCAATGACCAATAGGTATATATGGAAGGGTTTCTTTCTAAACATTTTTCTTTGGTTTTTAAAAAAAGTCGTGCAAATTTGTCTTTTCTTTAGTGAACTATGACTACATTTATCTCCAATTTAAAGAATTTCCCGTATCTTTGCCGTTCATCATGTGTTTGTAAATAAGACTGATAAAATGTTTCCTATAAATGGTTTGTATTAGTCCTTTAGTGTTAAATCAGAATTGAAATTTAAACATATATATGTGAGTATGTATATACGGCATCATCAGCTTATTTAGAACGGATGACATTACTTTACAATCTTGTTTTACCCCAAAGTAAGCTATTTGGTTTGAAAGCTAAAAGGAGCACTTTTGTAGAATAGCAGCTTTCCTTCTCCTCTTCCTTGATTGTATGGTGATGACCTATTTTTACAAATTATACTTAATGTTAATTAGTAAAATTAGTGTCAAGCGATAACATGCTTCTACTTTTATTTCTTGTGACCCTTTAGAGGGTAGGTATTTATACCTGGTATTTATGACACAGTATATAATTAGTGAACAGTAACTGACAGTATTGTGGTGCTTGCTGTACATGTCTGATCTTTTGAGACAGATTTTTAGTAAGCATTTTCCAGAGGTAAAACTAGGTTTTCCTAGGAAAACTATTTTCCTAGTGCAAAATAGACAGGGATAATTTCCTTGAATCTATTCTCAAATTAATATTTTTATCTTTGGTGTTTTCACCTTTAAGGCCATTTGGTGCAATTTAGAAAGTGTTGGCCCACCTTCCCTTAGCCACAGTCAAAATTAACTTCCAAAGCCTCAGGAACAGTACAAAGAATTGAAACCCTCAATACAACGGGACAATTGACTAGTAAATATTTAGGGTACAGCCAAATCAAGTATTCCTGATGGTCTTGTGCACTTTAATTTCTGTTACAATAAGACTTAAGAAGATGAGGAAGAAAGCTACTTATTAACACTTAGAGCAGGAGTACCTGCATGATTCCGTTGTTTTCCTGCTATTTTACCTCTGCAAACATCTTCCTGTGCAAATCACTACTTCACAGTTGCCAAATTTTAAAGCATTTGACTTCTGAAATACAATATCAGCAAAGTTATGCTACTTTGTTTTGTTTCTAAATAACTTTAGCAATGTACATAATGTCAGAATCCAATAGTATTTGACAGCACTTATGTATACAATGTTTGATAAGCATTTTTAATAAGATTTGTATTTTTAAATTTAGTATATAATAAAAAGATGTTTGAGTGTCATTTGTAGTGTCTTGAATTACTTATGCATATTTAGTTCTTTTATTATTTATAAGCTGTCCACTTCTAAGAAGGATTTGACCCAATTAACACTAATAGATGTGGAGAGCTAGACTGCTGCACAAATGTTTCTGCTTCCCTAAACCACAATTCAGTCTCTGTTGGGGTATATTTACATGTTCAAGACAGCTAAGGTATACTAAATTAAAAAATATAGAGACATATATGTTGTACTTTAGTAAAAATGTAGTGTGTAAGTTCTGAAATTCTAAATAGAAAATCTTTATTTTAAAAACTATGATTTAGTACATTTACTTTCACAACTTTAATATTTATATCATATATACTATTCTACCATAATATTAGGATGCTGGTAGGCATATGCTTGTCTATGATTAAAGTACTATAAAATGTATTTTGTTTTTGCCAGTTTGCCATTGGACTTCTGGTCATAAAGTTTAATTTAGGAGAATTGTTAGGAACTCTGAAATGTGATGTAGCAGCAGCTGCTATTGCTACTATGTTTATAATCAGCCTCTATCTTAGGATCAATTTCTGGGCCTTCAGAGCTCCCAGTTTTTCATGTTCAATTCATCCCTTCCTGCCATTTCCCATTTTAAAAAAGTATCCAGTTATCACTAATCCAATTCATCAACTAATAATTATTAGCGAACATTAATGGCACGGTACTTGTTCTGTCCATTTTCTCATTGTTCATATTGGTGGGTTGGGAACTAAGGACTTTTCATTGCAGCCTTCTTCAGGTAAACATTGTTCTGATGTACATGTTACTCAGAACTCCACTTACAGAACCAAGTACACCTAATTGATAATTAAAAAGAAGAACAGGGAAGTTGGCTGTTATTTCTAAGATCTCGTTTTTGGACCCAGTAAATCCAGTACAGGAAAATTGAACTAAAATGAATTTCTCTTATAAGGATGCATGAGTGAATACATTAGTTAGGACTTACATAGTCTGTTGCCAAATAGAATGCAGACTAGTTGATGAAGATGAAGAAATGTAAAAGATTTATAAAAAGAACATGAAAGCTCAGAATGTAGTGAGAGAAAAATGCATGTTCGTTATATTGTCTATGGATGAAAGGAGTTGTGGCTGTTGCGTCAGGTGGGATTTAACAGGGACAGTTCTCCATTGGTTATTGTGGGCCAGAGTCTTGCCCTCTTCTTCATAGGCCCAGAAACTTGAGCTTTATCTATATGCCCTGTTATGGGCTGAATTGTGGTCTCCCAAACTCATATGTTGAGGCCCTAACCATCAGTACCTCACTACGTGACTGTATTTCAAAGAGGTGATTGAGTTAAAATGAGGGTGGGTTCTAATCCAAAATGACTGGTATCCTTATAAGAAGAGGAAATTTGTACATATAAACACCAGGTGTGTGTGCACAGAGAAAAGGTCATGTATGACACGGTGAGAAGGTGGCCATCTGCATGTCAAAGAGGCCTCGGAAGAAACCAAACCTGCTGACACCTTGGTCTTGGACTTCTAACCTCTAGGACTGTGAGAAATAAATTTCCATTGTTTAAGCCAGCCAATCTCTGGTATTTTATTATTGTAGCCGTAGCAAACTAATACATGCCCCAAAGTGACAGCTCTGGGCAAGTTAGACTGATTAATTTATTAGTGGATTGAAGTGTACAGTGAGTGTCAATTTAATAACTTACATTGGGAAGTAATAGCTGAGCAGACTGGACTTCTTCAGTCAACTAGTTGGCACATTCCTTCTAGAAAAATTAGTGTGAAAGCAAAATTGTAATCAGAAGATTGCTTTGTTTTAGCGACACTTAAGGGATTCACCAATTTTTTGGTGAAGGTGCCCCCTTCCTGGTATTGTGCTCAACACATTGCTATAATCTTACTTTTGACTTTCTTTTTTCTTGATGCTCTGCTGACCAAGATGTCACCTTTGTTTCCATGTGCTGTGCAGGCCTTCCCACAGCCCCCCTCTAGTTTCTTATTCTTTTTTTTTTCTTAAAAGATGACCGGTAAGGGGATCTTAACCCTTAACTTGGTGTTATCAGCACCACGCTCTCCCAAGTGAGCCACGGGCCGGCCCTTAGTTTCTTTCTAGACCATGCACCTTGCCTCTCTGGCCAGTTTGTTGGGCGAGAGGAGCCCCTGACTCGTGGGCAACCAGTGATGATAGTATTTGAAATCTGAATTCCTATCATGTGCCAGAAACTGTATTTAGTGAATAAACTGAGTCATTATTTAATATTTTTCATATTCAAAACAAAATGAGCATAAATGTAAGAATTCTGATATGTTTACTCTTTATATATTTGCCATATATTGGGAATTTCTGGCCATGATTTTCTCAAGGTATGAGAAACAAAATACTGTGGCAGAACTTGTATTTTGAATGTTCTAAAACAGTTGATTATCTCAAATAGCTAATCTTTCTGAAAAATATGCATATGTTTAGTTGTAGAAAGCTAAAATGTATAAGTCCAAACTTTGTTCCTAAACTTGTAGCTAATATGTTCTTTTTCAAGATACATTTTATTAAAGGAAGGTCAAGAGACGAAATTATGTAGTAACAGTCTTTAGAGTCCATTTTTCCTTTCCTTTTCTATTTTCCTATATCTAATATAGGTTTGAGGTATGTGACCTTGTCAGGAGACTGTTGCATTCTCCTGAAGAGAGAAGTGCCATGATTCTAGTCTGGAAGTAGGCCATGTGGTAGCATTTCATCTCTCCTAGGAAAGGTACAAATTATGTTAAACACTGAGGAAACCAGATCCTTAAGCAGAGGCTAAACAACATCTGCTGTTAGAGGGATGTTGAAAGAAATATCATATTTCATTTACTATTGAAAGATTTTGGGGCTGGCCCGGTGGCGCACTGCTACAGTGCGCCGCTTGAGAGCGCAGCGGCACTCCCGCTGAGGGTTCAGATCCCACGTACGGACCGGCCGCTCACTGGCTGAGCGAGGTGCTGGCACAGCACCGAGGGTTGCAATCCCGTTGCCGGTCCCGGTCCGGTACGGGCATGACACTGAGGGTTGTGATCCGTTGCCGGTCACGAAAAAAGACAAAAAGGAAAAAAAAAAAAAAGAAAGATTTTGAAAATGGCATTGTTAATGGCAGAGATAGTAGAGTGCTTACACTTGTTTGAGGATAAACTTATGATTTTCGTATATTTATGTACATCTATGGGTAATTGCACTTATTAAGGAAAACTGATATTTTTTTTGAGACTTTAAGCACTTTAAATTATCCATTGACTCTAGCAGGGTTTTTTTGTTTTTGTTTTTTTTTTAAAGATGACTAGTAAGAGGATCTTAACCCTTGACTTGGTGTTATCAGCACCACGCTCTCCCAAGTGAGCCATGGGCCGGCCCTGACTCCAGCAGTTTTTGATTCGAACCTTACATTCTGTGGTGTTAACTTATATTTTATAAATATATTTACATATGTACATATAATAACAGATTATCCACTACACAAGGGCAAACTTGGTTTGGACCTTTCCTGCATTCACTTGAGCTATAGCCTCTCAGACCCAAAGGTTCTGTTGTGGGTCTTGAGCTTCTTATAGAAAGTGGAGCCTAAGGGTTGTGTTCACTCACCCTTCTCTTCCTTTAGAGCTCTCCCCATCCTACTTCCATATGCAGCTGCCCAAGGGAATTCTTAGCACGATCATGGCTCATGACCACTGTGTGCCAAGCTGCCAAGTGGGGTAGGTGACTCGAGGGTGAGGCTACTGCTCTGGTCACTGCCTGCGAGGTGCCTCCCGTGACCTCTACTAGTTCCTTGAATTTTTTATTTTTCTACCTCCATTCTGAGAATTTAAGAGATTCTGTGATATTCTATGTCCTATATTGGTTGTTTTTCCACCAGTTAAATAGAAAAGGGCACAGCAGGCCTATTTACACTAGAGAAATATATGTATTCTTCTGTACTTTTCTTTTTCAATATGATATATCTTGGTGATCTTTGCATATAAGAGATCTCCCTTGTTCTTTATAACAACACATGGTATTCATTTTTATGGAATAACCCCATGGAGTTCTATGGAATGAAATATCACACAATATTAATGAACATTTAGGGATTTCCTTTCCTCTGCCTTCTTTTCCTTCTTCCCTTTCTTCCTCCTCAAAGAAGGCTGAAGTGAACACTCTTGAACATACATCTTTGGTCCTGGGGAAGAGTATATTTGCAGCATAAACTTAAAGTAGAATAGCTGGGTCAAATGGTAGGGGAATTTTGTAATTTATTAGATATTGCCAAATTTCCCTGTAAACAAATTGTACCAATTTGCATACCCACTAACAGTATATGAATATGCCTATTTCTCCTAATCACCAGAAACATAGTTTAATTTTCAAGTAATCATTCCAGATCATTCTTCTGCCTTCACTTTGTTTTCTTTCAGGCTGCATTCTAGGCCCTCATTCTCCTCCTTTCAGAAGATTTCACTCATCTTCAGCTACCACCTCTGTCCTGACCAATCCCAAATCTAAATCTCTACCCTCACCTACTTACATATTCCAAATTGTCCATTGGGCATTTCCATCTGTTATGCTCTTTGCAATTTTTAAACTTAATAGGTAGAAAACCAAATATTTATCTCTTCTTCACTTCCCTTCTCCAGCCCCAGATGTACTCCACTTGTGTTCCTACCCTTGTTTCATGTTACCACCCACCCAAATTCAGACCTTGGAGAAGTTGTGGCAAGTGGCTAAACTCATGGATTTTGGAGGCAGGCGAACTGGGTGTGACTCTGCCACTTATCAGTTGTATGACCTTGGGCAACTTCTTAACCTCTGTGTGCCTCAATTTTCCCATCTGAAGATGGAAATAATAATACTTAGTACTTCATAGGACTGTGATGAGGATTTAATGAATCAATATATGTCAACTGCTTAGAACAATTCTTGGTACACGATAAATCCTATGTAAAGACTATTTGTGTATTTTGATTCCTCACTCCTCACATCCATGTGATTATCTAGATCTATAAATTCTAACTCTGAAACATAACCTGAAATCATCCTCTTTTCTCTATTCCCACTAATGTTGCCCTAGTTCAAGCTTCTGGTATATTTTACTGGAATGACTGTGATGGCCTAACTGGTCCCCTCGTTTCTTGCCTTTCCTGTCTATAGCTTATATTTCTAAAACCCAGAATTGATTTTTGTTTTTTGTTTGTTTTTGGCAGCTGGCTGATATTGGGATCCAAACCCTTGACCTCGGTGTTATAACACCACACTCTAACCAACTGAGCTAACCAGACAGCACCCAGAATTGATTTTCTTTACTCCCAGCTGGACTTCAATTCTTTTGCCTACCCAGATCTGCAGTTCCAGTATTCGCAGGAAATGCTTCTTCCTTGATTCAACCATGTGGTTTTAATGAGCACATCCATTTCTCTAATGCGCCACCAGTTTTGGTCCCAGTTCATTAGGGTAGGTGGGCATGGAACTCAGGCTGCCCCAGTTAGCAACCTTCCCTGGGATCTTTTAACCTATGATTAAAGAGTCAGTCTCCCTCTGGTGTTGAAACTGGGAATGTAAAGTTTGGGAATTATAGCCAACTAAATTTCCTGCCCTGTGGTGAGAGCAGAAGGGATGAGAGACGATCAGACAGTTTCTTGGCATTTAATTTCCTAGTATCAGCTGACCCATAGTCCATCTACACTCTAGTCTTTCTCACGTTACATGGGTCTTCTAATAAATTCCCCCTTTCCTAAATTATTTTAAGCGGGGTTTCACACTCTTGCAACATTTATGATGAATACTAGGGCTTCATATTCCATTGATTTCCGTCTTGAAAATCATAATAAACTTTTGTAATTTCGCCAAAAATTCAAGGAATAAAAAATAAAGGTATCATAGAATTGCAAATGTACATGTGTGAGAGAGAAAGAGAATTGCAAATGTACATGTGTGAGAGAGAAAAGCAGTCCCTGACAACTAGGAACTGCCTGGCACTCACAGCTAGGACTTGGTGTTCCATTGAACATAAACAATCTCATGGAACAGCAATACCAAACAAAGCCAGTCTGTGACATGAGGAGGTAAAACAAAACAAAACAAAAACCCGGTCTCTTTCCTTGCCATAATCTGTGTAACTATAGACAAAAACAAGATAAATCTGCAAACCACAAAAATACTAAATATTCCCCTACCCTGGCTAATGTGAATGACGGCCGCTCTTTACCAATCACAGCTTTAGCTTCACTTCTTTCCTTCTGCTTTATAAATGAGATTTATTAAGATATCCAATTATACTGTTGCCTCACTTCCTATCAACATCTTACCTAAAACAAAGCCTACTTCCTTGAACCCTACCAAAACTCTCCTAATATAAGCCCAAATCCTGTAAGTCCTTTCTAACATCTTTTTACTCAGACACCCACAGTTACCATGTTGTGCTTTCTTCCTCATTGCAACTAGGGAGAAACTCAACTTGTTCAACAAGTGTATTCCTGGAGGCCTTTGGCTGGTAGGCATTGACACGTGGAACATTTGAACCAGCTTTGCTTTAAGAATTTTTTATTAGATTTAGCCTAAAGATACTTAAGCATATTCTGGACAGTGTTCTGAGAACTTCCAGTATATAATAATAATGATTGCTAAAACACAGGCTTTAATTTTTAGTTATATGTTACTCAAAGAATCACAAAAGACGGAAAGACAAATTGAAAGAATATTTCCTGAAAGACATTCGTACAGCAACCTAAATTAGTATGAAGGTACTTCAAAAAGTTGGCAGAAAAATAGAATTGAAAAATAATACAAATATTTCCATGAACTTTTTGAAGTACTCTCCTATTTTGCTTCCCCAAACAGGAAATAGTATTAATATTTCTACCACATTAACCAGGGACTGTTTATCTCCTGGAAATGTGATAACTATAGGTTCAATGCATTTTGATTAAAACCTGAAGGTGGCAGTAAATTCCTGTAAGACTTTAGGTGATTAGATCAGAATTTGTATTTTTTATTCTAACTATTCAAAACCATATAGTGAGACTGTGGTTGTATTTAATCCTATTCTGTACTAATTAAGGGATATTCAGGAAGAAGATAAAGTTATAAACAACGATTATATTTTTATTATTGTTTACTAACTGAAAAGAATTCCCCATGTAAAAAGCTGAAGAACATTGCAACTGATTATATGCTTTAGAGTTACTATAGAAACAAAGTATGTAGTTAAACAAAAGAAAACATTAGAACTTTTAATACAGATCAAAGTGCTCTAAAGGGATGTGGCAGTAAATACACAGTTTTATACTTGTTTATTAAATCAATAACCATGCTGTAGGCTTTTGCCTCACACTTCCCCTATTTTATCCTCAAAATTCTTAAAATAGAATTTTGTATGGTTGTATTTTTACCCAATCATCTACTTATAATTAACAGAATCTCTAGAATATTATTCATTGTTAATGGCCTAAGTGATAGTTTAATATAAAAAATTTACAAATAGCAAATTAGTAAATATTAATTCATATTGGAAAATGAATTACTTTGTTGATCTTTATATAAAGATTGTTTCATAGTACCTTCTCTTAGTGGATAAACATTGCCATTGGTCCACTGAGTTATACCCAAAGTTATAGAGGGGTTTTAGAGACCTCAATATATAGGCACAAGATTATTAAATCTTTGAAAATTAGAAAGCATAATATTTCCATAATCTTTCTAGATAAAAGTTAAACAGGTACTGTAAGTATTAGTACACAAATTCAAGTAGTTAATTTTGTTGAGAGATAAATGATGGTGACATTTTAAATATCTTCCCATGACTATTCTGATACAGGAATAAATATGCAGTTTAGAAATTATTAATTTGAGAAACTTACATTTTCAAGATGTTGTTTTATCCTTCCACTTAATTTTATTTAGCTCTATTTTAAACCCAAATCCATACAATAGAAATAAACTACTTTATTAGCCACAGCAAATACAATTTAATTTTAATAGTTCCACGGATTTTAATTTTTTTCTTTTCTATGGTCATATTTCTTAGACATTTAGAAATTTAAAATAATGACTGAAAGAAGACAGTCATGGGTTTGTTTATTGTGATCAGGGAGGAGTGTAAAGTTAGAAGCATAGACATATGACATAGAGTTATTCCAGAAATACACTTGCTGGCAATATGAAACTTAAAAAAGTTATTTTTTAAAAAAAAATTTTATTTTTTTAAAAGATGACCAGTAAGGGGATCTTAAACCTTGGTTTGGTGTTATCAGCACCACGCTCTCCCAAGTGAGTCAGGGGCTGGCCCAAAAAACAGTTATTTTTAATATAACAGTTATTCTTATTAATTATAAATGACTAGTCCATTTCATTTTCAGATAGTATATAGATTTATTTTGTTTGTAATATTTGAAAAGTTGTAGTAAAAAAACCTCAATATCTTTTAACAAGATTCTGCGTAATTTATGTTTTTTGTGTGTGTGGCTTTTTTTTCTCTTTTTTTGTGGCTGGCAGGTATGGGAATCTGAACCCTTGTCCTTGGTGTTATAACACCACACTCTAACCAACTGAGCTAACCGACCAGGCTTCTGTGTAATTTAGAGCTATTTTAACTTTGTGGGACTTGAATTTCACTTTTACTCAGTTGGAGAACGTGGTAGTAAATATAAATATAACTTCCTATGTAGGACCACCAGCTTAAAACTTAATATACACCACCGATGAAGTCTGCATTATTTTGTAATGACAGACTAGTGGCTGTTAACACTGGCTGACAGCAGAGGGCACTTTGAGGTTTTATATGTTAGAATTTCATGACATTTGGTGGCCTGAGAGACTATTTGTCTTCAAACTGTTTTCCATAAAGACATTCCTAACATTTCTTGATTCCCCATGATTTCCTGTCTCAATTTACAAACTCCTGGGCTGTCTGGGAAGGGCTAAGGTCAGACCTAAAAAAAACCCAGCAGCAGTTTCCAGCTGAAGGCATAAACAGGTGTCAGCGATGGTCCTGGGTGGTGAAATCTGAGGCTGGAAACTCCTGAGATTTTTTCTCCTAGCCCCTTTCAATTCCATTCCCACTGTCAGCAGTTCCCTCTTAGAGATCTTAATGGAGCCCAGGAGTAAAAACATATGGTTTTAAAATGGTCTAATTTAGTCAGTAAGAAGGTAAACACCAGACAGAAAAAATAAAGCTGGACAGTAGACCCAAATGCTGCCAGAAAGGCTTCTTGATAACCTAGGGCAGTGTTTTCAAGCTTTTTGACCAGGACACATGCCCTAATAAATACATGTGCATGCACACACATGTACACCATACTCACACATCTAAGAGAAAAGTCCTTTGAAAGAATATTTAGTCTTATAATGTATGACAAAAATATATATAATTTAAAAATACTTAAATGAAATATAGAAAATAAACTTAAATTATAAAAACAAAATAAAAAATATTTTAATGTTTATGTGTGCTTGCCTAATCACAAGTTTCATTTGGGTCTGAGACATATACAGACAAATCTATACACTCATATATTACATTGTTGAGCCTGTTTATTTCTTGTCTCTTTTTTTTAAAACATGAGGCTCTGCTGCCAAATCCAAGAACTAGAAAATTATCAATAATCTGTGTCTACTTTTATTTTCTTTCCCATTCTGTCCCCCTGCCTTCTTCCAGGAGGTAACCATTTACCCAATGGTTTATTACTTTCTTTTTAAAAGCATTTATGCACACTCTACTACACACACAGGCACATGCATGTATACACTATATATACATTACATATGTGTGTCTGTACACATATGTGTGTCTGTGCACACATAGTAAAATTTTTAAATTGTTTTTGAAGTTTCCAAAAAATAAAATCTTACAGTCTTTTGAGACTTGCTTTTATTTTACTCTACATTATAGGTAAGATTTATCCATGTTGTTGCATGTAGCAATAATTCATTTTGTTTTACTGTTATAAATACTATAATTTCTTTATTACTTTGTCCATAAACATTTTGAATGTTTCCAGTTTTTTGCTATTAAGATCAGTGCTTGTACATGTCCCCTGATATATATATATATGGAAGAGTTTCACTTGGGTTTATAGCTAGGAGTGAAATTTCTGTTACATTGAGTATACGAATGTTTAATTTTACAAGCTAATGCCTAATTGTTTTAGAAACTGTCCCCATTTATACGCTCATTAACAATGTATAAGAGATCCATATTGGTTCACATACTTGTCTTACTTCTCTAATTCTTTACCTTCACTGTCCAAGTAAGTTACTTGCACTCAAACCTTTGTCTCAGGGTTGGCTACCAGGGGATGATTTTGTTCAGAAATTGAAGTCAGTCATATTTACTTACTTACACTAACTGGTTGCCAAAAGGTAAAGTACTAAGCAGGATTTATGAACTTTAGTTGAAAAGACTATTTCCAATAAAATTGCTAGTTATCCTCTTTTTTGTAAACAGTTAAAAATGCTGCAAAGTTATTTTTAAGAATCTTCACAAAAATATGGAAGAGTGAAAAATATGAAAGATAGCAAAAGAGTTAAGAGTAAAAGGCAAGAAAAAGGTAAATTTTTAAATATATTTTACTTGTGTATTATTTTCTTTAAAAATATTTAATTGGTAAATAAAGATTGAATATATTCAAGGTGAACAATGTAATAATTTGATGTACATATACACTGTGTAATGATTGCCACAATCAAATTAATTAGCACATCCATCACATCCATGCTGTACATTATTAGATTCCCAGACATTGTTCATATTATATAACATATTTTATAAAGGTCTTTTAAAAAGTCATCAAAGAGAACAAATAAATCTCCTTTACTATGTTATAGATAGAAAGAGTCAATGTCATAATATAAATTGCAACTCAAATTGTTGAATAGTTTTGATTCAATTCAAACTAAAATTCTAACAGGGTTTTTCAAGGAACTTGGCAAACTTGATTTGGAAATGCATGTGGAAAAGCAAAAGGCCAAAACACTTCCAAAGAAGTGTTACCAGATACTAGAATTTTGCTGTTGTTGTTATTTATTTATTTTCTTTCTTTTTTTGCTGGCTGGTACAGGGATTGAACCCTGGACCTTGGTATTATCAGCACCAAGCTCTAACCAACTGAGTTAACCAGCCAGCTTTTGAATTTAAATGAAGATTTAGTAGTTAAAACAGTGAGGTATTGGCACAGAAATAGGTGATTAGACCAATGGAAAATAGAGAACCTAGAACATTCGTGCATCTACTACATTTGATATACAGCACAGGAAGGATTGCAGACCAATTAGGAAAGAGTGAACTTTTCAATAAGTGGCTTTGGAAAAACAGTTATCCATATAGGAAAATATGGAAATTGGACCTCTACCTTTATACAAAAATTAATTTCAGATGGAGAATTCTGGGGAGATGATGATGACAGCAGCGTAGTTTCAATCTCTGTTATTTCTCCACATAAAAGAGTCAGAGAAACTGGATAGCAAAACTAAAAACTCATGGACTCCATTGACAACAAAACTAAATAAAAACTTTCCCCACAAACTTCAAACTACAAGTGGGGTGAGGCCAAACCACCATCAACAACAAAACACAAGTAGCATCTGTGCAGAAGGAAAAAAGAAGCAACAGGGAAGACCAGAAGCCTAAAGCGGCCAACAGGTATTCACTGGAAAGCAAGGTGGGCCAGTTTGTGAAGAGCAGCTGAAACTGGAAGTGTTTTTCCCTCTCCAGTACCAAGTCAGTGCTTGGGTTCTGCAGTAAGAAGGACTGAAAGAGTTGGAGAAGTCTAGCCATGATGAACTCTCAAAACCAACCTGTCAGGGTCCCCTTTTGGGTCAGGGCCACGCTGAGAAACTACTGGGAGTGGAATCAAAATTGAGCAGGGGAAAGACAATGGAAATAAAGGAAAGAGACGGTTCAGACTAAAGAGAGGTATAGAAATAGAACCAAGAAAGCTCAGAAAGCAAGCTATCATGTTATTGAGCACGAGGGAACAAAGAGGGAATTCTGTGGTGGTAGAGAAGGTTTCTTGTTCCCTGCTTATTCTAGATTTTTAGGAAAACTATTTTCACACAAAAATTATCAACTAAAAAGCATCAAGGTCAAATCCCATACAAAGTTATTATTATAAGAAGAAGTACAATGACATCCCTATGCCAGAAAGACATGTCCACAAAATAGATCAAAACTCTGATCTATTTCAAAACAACTAAAAAACATTTTAAAAATGTTACAAAACATGAAGGAAACAAAATACATCACAATTAGACAAGCTCAGAAATGAGGTGACAGACTTTCAGTCAAGATGGTGGAATAGATAATCCCCAGCGTCACTCTCTCTCACAAATCAGCCAATTTACAACTATAAAAAAGCAACGACAGCCAAGCTAGGGCTGCTAGGGCTGCTAGAGCTCAGGGGAAGAGGAGGAGAGACCTACGGAGTTAATGAAGGCAGGAGAAACCACGATGAAAGAAAGAAAGAAAGAAAGGATCACTCCAACCATTTCTAGACCCAGCCACTTCCAGGCTGGAGCTGCTGGGTGCATGGAACAGGAGTCGGCAAAAGCCACAGCTGTGTCCTTCAGATGAAGTTGCTTGGAGGCGGCAGGGGAGAAGGGGGCCATGCGAGGCCACTAGTAGGGTTCCTGTGGACCCACGTTGGAGTGAGGAGCCATAACAACTGAAAAAAAGGAGCCACTCAGAAACTGATGAGTCATCGCAAGGGACCAGCACAACTCCTATCCCATGGGAAGTGTTTGGAGCATGGGTGGTGGGGGAGACAGGCCCACTGGAAGAAAACTGGGGCACAGCAAGGACAGCTGATCTGCCCCCCAATCAGTGTAGGACCACTCAGAGGAGACTGGTCAGGAATATAGAACTGCATGAGGTGCAGTTTGCTGAAAAGACTCAGGCCCAGACCAGAGTTTCTACACAACCCAGGTGTACTGTATTTCATGAGAGCCAGAAGTACCTATACAGTGAACCATTAAAACCTGAGCTGCACAAAAAGCCTTCCCTAGGGAACCAGCAGCAAAGCAACAATTTAGCTCAACCACAGAGCTCAAGTACTCATCACCAAAGGAAGTTCCCCCATTTTAGAAGTAAGCAAAGGACAACAAACTAGTTCCAGCACAGAGTTTAAGTGGTGGGAACAGCAAATAATTCAACGCAGAACTGAAAGAAAAAGTACCCAAAACCAGAGACAAAGTTTGATATTAACTAGTAAAGCTCTCTTTTCACCAAAGAACAGCTATAATATCTAGAAGGACCGGAAGTCCCCTGGACTACCAAGCCACAAAGTGGAGAGGGCCAGGGGCCTCAGCCATGCTCCCAGATACCCACAACCAGTCCAGAGGGTGGGGGCTGAGGGCCTCAGCTATACCCCCCTGACACACACACAACCAGCCCAGTGACAACCACTGAGACACTGCAGGAAGCACCCCAGGCTCTCCCAAGCCAGGGTGGTGGGGGACCAAGGGTCTCAGCCACACCCCCCTGACACCTGCAACCAGTCCAGTGATGACCACTGAGCTGCAGCAAGAAGGGCCCCAGGTTCTAAAGCTGGGGTGGTAAGGGCAAGGGCTTTTGCCACACTCCTGTGATATCTGCACCCAGACCAGCAATGACCAAGCCACCTCTGGAAGCCCCCCAGTCCGCCCTGTAGTAATGAGGGGGGTGCCACAGGCCTCCATCCAGCCCCTCCTTCTTCTTCCTTCTTCCATACCATTTCCTTCCCCTTTCCCCTCCCCCTCCCTCCCAACTGCACTGCAAAAACGTCCTAGAATGTAAAAAAAAAAAAAAAAAATTAATTAAAAAAGATCAGATTTTAAGAATTGTTAGCTGGTATGGTAGTATAAGATTGGATTATCCTGAACTAGCAAATAAAGATTTGAAGTTATTAAATCTATTCAGTATAACATATTTGTAAGCATCTTCTGCATTAGTATTATTGAAGTAAAATTAAAGAAATGGTTTGAAAATACAGAACCAAACCTGAGACTAAATATTTTTATGAGTAAATACAACACTGGTCTAATTTCTGTAGAACATTATCTGTTACATTAATGTTATTTTTTTTTTTCTTTTTTCTTTTTTTTTTTTTTTTGTCTTTTTTCCATGTCCGGCAACGGATTGCAACCCTCAGTGTTGCCCCCGTACCGGACCGGGGACCGGCAACGGGATTGCACCCCTTGGCGCCGCTCCCGCGCCTCGCTCAGCCAGTGAGCGGGAACCGGTCCGTATGTGGGATCCGAACCCTCGGGCGGGAGCGCCGCTGCGCTTCCCAAGTGGCGCACTATCCAGTGCGCCACCGGGCCGGCCCGACATTAATGTCATTTTAAATTTTGTTTTGTATTTAATTTTTAAAGTTGTTTTAGTTTTAAGTTACATAAGAGCTATAAACATGAGTTTATTGTATTTACACTATTTTATGAACATTAAATAAAAATAATTGAAGTAAAAGAAAATAATTCTTTTGGATGCTATTGTAAATGGGATTGTTTCTTTAATTTTGTTTTAGAATATTTGTTATTAGTGTATGAAAACTCAATTGATTTTTGGGTTTTTTTTTCCTTCTTTCTATCTTTTATCTTTTTTTTCAATTGATTTTTGAATGCCAGTTTTTTATTCTGCAACTTTGATAAATTCGATTATGAGCTTAACTATTTTTTTAATATTTATAATTTTTTATGTAAGTTTATGTGTCATCCAAAAACTGAGATAATTTTACTTTTTGTTTCCAAATTAAATAGTTCGTAGCTCTTTGTTTTGCCTAATTACTGTGACTTGACTTCCAGTACTGTCAAATAAGAATGGCCAGAACAGGCATCCTTGTCTTGTCCATGATCTTACAGAAAATTCTTTTAGTTTTTACCTTGAGTATGTCATGGGCTTTTGATGTATGTATTTTTTATTATACTACTGAGGTAATTTTCTTCTGCTCTTATTTTGTTGAATGTTTTCACAATGATAAGATGTTGAGTTTTGCCAAATTCTTTTTGATATCAGTTGAGATGATCATGTATTTTTTTTGTTATTGTGGTGCTTTGAACTGATGGATTTTTTTTAACTACTTGTGAATTTTGAAAATATATTTCACTACATCCAAAAAAAAAAAAAAAAAAAAGAAAGGAAAGAAAGAAACGAGGTGACAGAACTCAGCAAAGAATAAGAAAAGAAAAAATTGTTTCAAAAGTGAAGACTAAACTAAAAGGAACTCAGGAGTACACAAACCCAAACATATTGCCTTGAAGGAAATAGAAGGTGAAAAAAAGGAAAACTAAAAATAAAATAAATAAAAAAATAAATGTGATAAGATAGTAAAGAGATTCAAGAGGAAGTGAAAAATATTGAAGATAGACAAGGAATATTGATTACAGGGATTATAGAGTTTCTGAAGAAGAAAAATCAAAGTAAAAGAATAGAACAAATACTGAAAACAATAATTAAAAAAACTTTTCTGAAATAAAAAAGGATTTGAAGTTATGTATTGAAAGTGTAACAAAATATCAAATCAGAAGGACTAATAACAAGACATATTCTAGTAATATTACTAAACTTTAATGGAAAAAAGAATTTGGGAAACAGCTAGAAAAAAAGAGCATGTGACTTATAAGGAAAAAGAATTAGATTATCATTGCATTTTTCAACAGAGTGCTTTATACCAGAGGAAAATGGAGTAGCATATTTAAGATACTCAAGGAAAGAAAGTATGAGCCGAGAATTCTGTTTAGTAAAACTGACTTTCACAAATAAAGGGTACAATGAACAACTCCAGGAACATTATTCCAATGAATCCTACCTAATTATTCTACAATAGAATGAGCTTTAGACAATTAAAATGACTGGACAGACATCAAAATAAGGACTGGTGAGCATTAAATATATTGTTAACTGTAAAACAAAGACTGAGGGATAAGAGCAGCACTGTGTTATTTTAGAGATAACATACACTTAAAATCAAAATACCTTGTTCTTTGGCCTGTACCTATAACTTTGGTGTGAGATGCTGTTTCTTGCAAAATCCACTATCAGTTTTTAAAATTCTCTCTCCAACAATAGTGTCACAAATATCAGACTATTAATAAATTCATGACTATTATCTGATTCAGCAAAGTTGCTCACATCATTGATGAAGGAGATTCCTTCTGACATGAATGTTGATTGATATTTTTGTTTATGTTAATGAGTAAGACAAATGAGAAATGATGGTGTATCAGAAGTTTACTCATTTGTTGGCTAGCTGGTTGGTCAGTTGGTTAGAGCTTGGTGTTATAACACTGAGGCCAAGGGTTTGGATCCCTGTACCAACCAGCTGCCCGCCCCCCCCACCAAAAAAAAAGTTTACTCATGATGTAAGGGATTTTTGGTGATTTGAATAACAGTTTTCAAATATTTCCTCATTTTTTGAGTGGTATTTAAAATGGCTATAGACACAATACACTTTTAAGTTCAGTCTGCAATATTAACATTTCCTTCATTACTTTAAATCAAGACAATCATGAAAAACAACAAATCAAGCCTTGATTTGTAGCATATGCTGATTTCTATGGTTAAATTTTTCACCATGGCTAATTTCAGGCTACCAACATGATGTCATGAATGTGAAGCTGAGAAGAAATGTGCATTACCACATCGTAATATTGTAATACAGTATTTCCACCATGCAGATATACTTGTGATAGATGTAAATACCCTTAAAAGCATAGCTAAAATAATATGTAGTAGAATAATTAGGAAATGATGTTTTGTCTATTTTTACTCTTTGCCTTTAATATAACTTATTTAATTGTTAAGTTTATATAATTTAATTTTAATCATGGATGTGTTTAACAACCAGCTTGCAAAGTTCCTGAAAATTTCACAATTGGCTCACCTGAGCTGGTAGGAGCTGAATCCAACACACCAATGGTCAAGAGGGAGTAAGTGTAGTGTGTAATGACTCTGATAAAGTAAATATAGCACAACTACTTTAAGAATAAGGAAATTACATGGATTAAAAATATTTTCTTTCAGTAATCATTTTGGTGGTATTATTAGTATTGTTATACTGAGACTTCTTTGTGTAGTATGGGTTAAACAAGTGAGTAATTATGGGATATACTAATTCTATTATCCCTCTGCATCCTTGAGAGCCAGAATTCTCATATGAAAGAAAGGAGGTACAGATATAATAGAAAAGAGTTTACATAAAATCTTGAGTTGAAATTGGAATGGTCAGTATGGATGCATCGGATATTTTATGTGTATTTCCTAGTTCTGCCTACTGCACAGGCCTAAAAACAATGCTCAATCCAGTAGCGATGAGCACACTTTGTGTTCAGATTGCGGTACAATCTATAATTCTCATTAAAAAAAAAAAAAAAAAGACAAACAGGGCTTCTTAGAGAAATGGTTGATTCTCTGGGACTTGGGCAAGAAATGAACAAGAGAAGCCTGGAACATCTTGTATTACCAGAAAGAAAACTATAAGGGTCACGTCAAATACTATTAGGGTCATGTCAAAGGGATTCAAGGTCCAGCTTTAAAGGGTTCCTAATGACCAAAATGGGACAATTTGAGCTTCAATAATGATAATAATTGCCATAGACTGAGGCCCATCAGAATGTTTAAATTAAATTTTATGTGCGGCTGCCTGCACGTGTGTGTGTGTGTGTGTGTGTGTGTGTGTGTGTGTGTGTGTGTGTATAACTTTTGGAGAATGATAAAGAAGCAGTTCATTATCTTAAAAACTCGTGAATTAAGAGAAAGAATCCAATATTTATCCTGCCCTTCCTATACAAACTACACCACTTGGGAACAAAAGAGTTGATGAGGGTAAATGTCTTATTAGAAAGGTAATCCAATGGGCCGGCCCGGTGGCGCACTGCTACAGTGCGCCGCTTGGGAAGCGTGGCGGCGCTCCCGCTGAGGGTTCGGATCCCACATACAGACCGGTTCCCGCTCACTGGCTGAGCGAGGTGCGGGAGCAACACCGAGGGTTGCGATCCCGTTGCCGGTCCCGGTCCGGTCCGGGCGCGACACTGAGGGTTGTGATCTGTGGCCGGTCACGAAAAAAGACAAAAAGGAAAAAAAAAAGGTAATCCAACAAATGAAAATAAAAATTGAATATCACCATTTGGCAATCTCTAATGAATGGCTATAAGCATTAAGCACCAATGGCTGCTAAGATTGCACACAAAAAAGAGACAATTAGAAATTGTATTCCCGTATAGTCTTGAACCTGAGCTTGATTCAGTCTCTGAATCCAGCTGCCAATTTTCAGAAATTCAGAGGACAGATGAACATTTTGGGTTGCACCAAGAATGTGCAATCAGCAAAATCCAGTCTGAGGGGAACTTTACAGGTTAAATGGCCCAGGTTCTTCAACTAAAAAACTGTAAGGGAGTAAAAAGAACAGAGGAAGAACTTACAGAATAAGAGATACTTAAGACATATATATTTTAAAAAACCAAGCAAGACTAATGAATAGTGCATAGGGATGCACATTTAGGTGACAAAAGTATTTTTAAAAAGCAAGGAAGTTATTATTCTAAAAGCCAGATGGTGATCACCTACGTGGGAAGGGGAAGGGTTGTGACTGGGATGGGACACATGAAAGCAGCTTCTGGAGGTGCAGGCAAGATTCTACTTCTTGACCAGGGTGGTATTTGCATTATAATAATTTCTTGATTTATACATTTGTTTTGTATGATTTTTAAAAATATTTTTGAAGATTAATTCAAGATGCATTTTTGGCTTGCACTAACACACTCAGCTTTGCACTCCCAACTTATGTACTATGAAATGCAATTTATGATAAACAGCTCTGGTCACACATAGTCCCTTGATCTCATGGTCAGGTGCTCAGTCTCTACGAAGACCCAATAGCTAGTCAGAAGCTGCTTTTCAGATGATGTATAATATTCTACTGTTGTTCTAGAACACTGGAGGTCTGCAGTCTGGCTCTCCAACTTGGGCTTCCCAGAAACTGCATAGCATCCCTTATCCACCACAGAATTTTCTGGGTTGTAACTTGTGTGGCAGGGCTGCTTGTACCACAGCCTAAATTTGCCTCAGAGCCCTTTCTTGCTCCGGATGCCATTGAAAACTGGCAGCTTTTGGCTCACCAGACAAATGGGTTGAATTCCCAAGTTTGCACTCTATCTCCAAAATCTGAAGAGGGCTACCACTCACTGTGCCTCTTTCTTAGAGGTAGGCTGGACAGGTGCAACTAATTGTTCTTTTGCTTGGATAGAATGTGTCAGTATGACCTAGGCCACTGGACCCCTGATAACTTCACTGGTGGGGCAGGTCCCTGAATTATTGCAGGGTCTTTCTTTCACCTTCTGATGCACATGTTTCTTATAGCACATTTAGAGTATTTGCCATTTAATGTCCCTATCCCAGGTTGCTTAACGAGATGTCATCTTGTTATAACTGACCAGCATAATGTTTTGTGGAATGTTCGACAGTGTCCCTTTGGACTGTATTGTAAGAGACAGCTGGAAAGTTAATATAGCCCTTAGACAAGACCATGAATATGTACCAATATCTGTTGCAAATGAATGCAAATTGCTTCTGAGTTTTTTTCCTGGTAAGGATTTGAAAGACTGCATTCACCAGATTAATGGCTCATACCATATGCCAGCAGTTGTCAATCTGTCCCAACAAAGACAGCACATTTTTGGGCAGCAGCTGTGATTGGGGCTACCACTTGGCTAAGTTTACAGCAGTCCACTGTTCTGCCATGACCTGTATGATTTTTGAAGGGCCCTGCCTCGTACATTAAGTAGGGATATGATGAGGGCCACCACTCTGCATCCTTTGTATTTTTGAGGATGCCAGTACTGTCTGCCATTTCCCCCAGGTTGTAGTTATTACATCCGATTTACTAATAATTTACTGATAAACTGTTCTGTACCTTAACTTTCACATCCTACATGTGTCCTATTGGTATTACTGTGAACAAAATCTATCCCGAACTTTAACCACTAATAAGCTTCTAAATGTCCTGCAACACTGCAAGCTTTATTGAGATTTCGTGACATACAAGGTATAGTTTAAATTTATTAATTGATTTACTATGAATAATTGAACATACCATATTCTGCAGTTCTAGAAGAATTTGTTATTGGTACTGTGAGCTATTCTCTTTTTTGCCACATATTATGATGTAGCTGATAACTGTCTTTTTCTTTCTTTCTTTGAAAATATTTGAATTGTTTCTAAGTGACTTTTTAAATTTTGAAGTTTTTAAGCTTTCATTGTATTATTAGAAATTGAGGTCTGTCAGTTTATTTGGGTTTTGCACATTTGTTAAAATAATATTTAAAAAATTTTATTAGTAGATACTACACATAATTTTTTTAAATAAAGTAGTTTGGATAAAGTCTAACATAGTTGATTGGAGTGAATGCTACTCTTACCATTATTACTATTTGTGTCTCCAGATCCAGCATTTAAACTTGAACACTGCTGTATTTTTTTACTTTATCATTCTTTTTTCTAATAATAAAACTATGCATTTTAGGAAAAATTTGTACCAACTCTGTCATACTATTACAATTGCCATACTAGAAAAATGTCACATTTTCTAACATCTCATCTGAAAAGTACACTGAAAGTTTGTAATGAAACTTGCTTGAAGGTCTTGAAAATCATAACACTTTTGCTAATGGTAGAAAAATACTTTCATAGTTTTTCTCATAACTATTAATATAAAATTAAACCATGGAACATTCAACATTAAATCTCTCATTACAGTGATAAGATTGATCATCACATTCCAAAAAATCAAAAAAATGCCAATGAGCAAAATATTGAATGACTCTTTCTTAGCTCTTATGTGCATTAGTAATGTCTTAACTGTTTCTCTCAGACCACTCATAGCGGTTGGTTTCAGTAGTTACTGCAATATGTACATTTCTTGCCAAGAATTTTTGTTTTGCACTGTTATTTTCTATTTATATTAGTCCTTTTCTGTTGCTTATAACAAAATATCTGAAACTGGGTAATTTACAAGAAAAAAAAATTTATTGCTTACAGTTTGAGAAGCTGGTGAGTACAAAGTCCAGAAAACACATCTGGTGAAGGCTTTGTCCTGGTGGTGACTCCAGCAAGTCAAGGTATCACATGGTGAATATGGTGGAGCACAGAGAGAGAGAGAGACTCTCATGTGCTCTCCTTTCAGAGCCCTCAGAACCATGCCCATGACCACCATTATTAATCAGTTCATTAGGGCATGGTCCTTAGAATCTAATCACCTCTTCAAGGCCCCACCTTTCAATTGCTGTAATAGGATTTCACACCCTCAACAATTACAGTGGGGATTAAGCTTCAGTGAGATTGGAGGGGACACAATTCAACCTACTGCATTATTCTACTGCAGTAGCCAGCTTCTAAGATTTCCCAGTGGTTTTCAGCTCCTAGTAACTCACATCTTTGTGTAGTACTCTCTCACGCTAAATAGTACTGACCTGTATAGACAATAGGATATTATATAAATGATGAATTGTGGCTTCTGAGACTAAGTCATATAAAAGCTATAGCTTCTACCTTGCTACCTCTTAGATGACTCACTCTGGGGGAAGTTTGCTGCTGTGTGAATGAGGACACCCATACATACAGTCCTATGGAGAGGTTTACGTTGTGAGGAACTGAGATTTTCTGCCAATAGGTCAACTTTCCAACCTTGTGAATTAATCATCTTGGACAGGGATCTCCCAGCCTCAGTCAAGTCTTCAGATGACTGCAGATTAGTTGACATCTTGACTGCAACTCCATGAGAGATCTTAAGTCATAACTATTAGCTAAACTGTTTTAGAATTCCTGACTCACATAAAATGTGTGAGAAAATAAATATTTGCTTCTATTTTAAGAAGCTAAAATTTTGGGGTAATTTGTTACACAGTGATAGGTAACTAGTGCTGATTCAGTGTCTGGAAGTGGGGTGCTGATGTACCAAAAACCTAAAAGTGGGAGTGGTTTTTGAACTAGGCAGTGGGTAGAAGCTGGAAGGATTGTGAGAAGAGTTGTAGTGAAAACCTATAGAGTCTTGAAATGTTCGTTAGTATTTGTCTGATGAGTCTGAAAAAGCTGAGGATGAGGAATTAATGGAAAGTGAGAAAAACATGATTAGAAATTGGAGAGAAGGGGATCCTTTTTATAAAGTGGCAGAAAGTTGATTAACTTTGTGTTGTGTGTGATAACGTAAAAAGTAGAAAACTTATCTAATAATCTGGATGATATAGTTAAGGAGATTTCTAGGCAGGGTTGAAAGTACTGCTGGCTTCTTCTTGTTGCTTATAGTAAAATGTGAGAGGAAAGACACAAGAAAGAAAGAAATATTAGATGTAAAGGACTTGATGTTTTTAAAACTCCGAACTTTCCAAAAACAAATGATACTAAAATTAAGAAATGGCTTTTGGACAAAGATCAAATCCAGGGCACTAAAGATAAAGCCATACATACGAGTGTAAAATTCTTGTTGAGACCTCAGAAAGATCTAAAGAAGTGCCTCAGGGAACTATTCTAAGGAGCCTGAGGATTTGGTACTTTGGTAAAAATACCACCAGCTTATGCTGAAAGAGATAGAGACAGTACAAAAGGAAAAGAGTCCTTTGGATCCATCTTCTATGATAGGAAGCAATCTGCAGAAACTGCAAATAGGGCTGTCTTTCATGGACAAGGAAGGATGACTCAGAAGGCAGAGTCAAGATCCCAGAAAGTGGAGCCAAGAGTTGAGAGTTATTCCTAGGCAGGAGTAGAATTAAATCCTAATCAAGTAATTTCCAACATTTGCTCTGCTGGATTTCAGAATTGCTCTATAGCAATAGACTAGTCATTTCCATGTGCTTCTCATTTTTCCCTTTTTTGAGTGGATGTGTCTATCTCACTTTTGGTATGTCTGTTCCACAATTGTATGTCAGGTGTGTGCAAGGCAGATAACTTGTACCTCTAGATTGATAAACACTGTATTTGAGGAGCTGTCTAACAGAGGTGTTAGAATTATCTGACAATGATTAAAGCAGCCACGATAAAAATGCTTCAGTGAGCAAATATTAACACACAGGAAGCAATGAAAAAATAGACCACCTCAGCAAAGAAATTGATAATATAAAATAGAACCGAGGGGAAATTTTAGAACTGAAAAATAGCCAAAATGAAAAGCTTAGTATGTAGGGTTCTGTTTTGTAATCACTCTGCCAATTTCTGTCTTTTAATTGGTGTACTTTAGCCATTTATATTTCATTTAATTATTGATAAGTTAAGGCTTAAGTCTGCCATTTTATTTTTTGTTTTGTGATTGTTCTCTCTGCTCTTCATTTCTCTGATTTATTTTCCCTGACTTCCTGTGGGTTACTTGAACCTTGTTTTAGAATTCCATTTTGATGTACTATTGACAGTGTTTAGAATGTACCTCTTTGTGTTGGTTTTGGCTGCTTGTTATATACTCATATACACAACTTATCTGATCTACTGGTGGTATCATTTTACTAGTTTGAATGAAGAAAAACCTTACCTCCCTTATGTTTCTTTACTCTCCCCTATTTACAATATGTTTTAAATATTTTCTCTACTTTCATTTAGAACCACATTTGACAATGTTATAATTTTTACTTTAACCATCAAGCATAATTTAGAAAAACTGAAGAGGAGAAAGAAAGCCTTTTATTTCCCCGTATTTTTTATTCCATGTTCTTTCTTCCTTCCCGATGTTCCAATGTCTTTCTTTTATTATTCTCTTTCTATTTAGAGAAGTTTCTTTAGCTATTCTTTTAGGGTAGGCCTGCTGGCCAAAAATTTTCTCAGCTTTCCTTCATCTGAGAATGTCATTATTTCCCCTTCATTTCTGAAATATATTTTCACTGGGGGACAGTTATTCTAGGTTGACAGTTTTTTTACTTCAGTATTTGAGAAATATCATGCTACTTTCTTCTGGCCTTCATGGTTTCCAGTGAGAAATTTGCTGTTATTCTAATTATTTTCCCCCTTATCCTGATAGGTTAAGTATCTTTTCTCTGAAAGCTTTCAAGATTTTTTATTTGTCTTTAATTTTTAGAAGTTATAGTAATGTGTCTTGGTATGGATTTCTTTGAGTTCTACCCCTTTGAGGCTCACTCACCTTCTTGCATTTGTATGTCTAGGTCTCTTACCAATTTTTTAAAGTTTTCAGCCATTATTTCTTTGAGTATTTGTTCAGCCCAGCCTCTTTTCTTCTCTCCTCTGGGTCTCAGTTAAAGACTTTAAGAGAATAAAAGGCAAGCTACAGAGTGGGAGAAAGTATTTGCAAATGACTAGTAAATATCCAGAATACATAAAGAAATCTCAAAATTCAACAGTAAAAAACCAAACAATTCAACTCTAAAATGGGCAAAACACATGAAGAGACACTTTACAGATTATAAGTAAACCCATGAAAAGATTTTTCAGTATCAACAGTCATTAGGGAAATGCAAATTAAAACCACAATGAGGTATCACTACATGCCTACCAGAATGGCTAAAATAGAAATAGAGAAAACACCAAGGAGAATGTAGAGAAACTGAATGATTCATACATTGCTAGTGAGAATGTGAAACACTATAGCCACTCTGGAAAACAGTTTGGCAATTTCTTAAAAAGCTAAACATGCAACTGTTGTACAGCCCAGCAATTGCACTCTTGGACATTTATCACAGAGAAATGAAGACCTGTACATGAACATTTATAGCAGCTTTATTCATCAATGAAAGAAAGTTAAAAAAAACTGCGGAACATCTATACCATGGAATACTACTCAGCAATAAAAAAAGAAACAACTACTGATACACACAGCAATCTGGATGAATGTCTAGAGAATTATGCTGAGTGAAGAAAGCCAATCCCCAAAAGTTTCAAACTGTATGATTCTGTTCATATAACATTCTTGAAATGACAAAAATTTAGAAATGGAGAACAGATTAGTGAAATGGAGAACAGAGGCATCTATTGCTCATCTTTTTTCATTCAGTCTGAGCTCTTTCTGGTTATTAGTATGATGAGTGATTTTATTGACACTTGGACATTTTCATTTTATGTTACGACACTCTAGGTCTTATTTAAACCTTTTGTTTTAGCCGGTTTCTATTTTACTTTGTTTTTTGGCAACACTGGTCTGGCAGAGAAATTGGGGAAAACTACCTCATTATTGCCAGGTGGAGATAGAAGTCCAGGTTCCCTACTCAGCCTTTGTTGACACTTGCACTGGGGGAGGCTCCTTGCTGCTGCTGGGCAGGGGCGGGAGTTCCGTCTTCTTACATGGTCTGCACTATGCCATAATGGGAGTGGCCTCATCAGACGTGGACATGGTGAGAGAACTGACTCTCCATCTTATGCCATTCTGGTGGGAGTATTGAGGTGCTTTGTTACATCCTCTTGAGGATGGACGTTTAGGCTCCCCACTCAGCATTTCCTAGCACTGATGGGAGTGCAGCTAAACTTTTTCAGTGGTGGTATTGTTTAAAAGTTTTCTGTCTTTCTAGGCTGACTTTTCCTTTGTTCTTAGAGATAGCAAGCTTTTGTTGGGGCTTCTTTCATACCCATTGGTGATTATGGGTTGCCAGCTTCTTCAGCTCTACGTCTGGGATATATGAGGTAAAAAAGAAAGTCCAGGGAATTTACCACCATGTCGTTCTTTAGATCCCAAGAGGCTAGTCTGCCTTCTTTTTCCACCTTTCAGAGTCTTCTCATGTTTGTTATGTATGTAATGTCCAGGGTTTTCAGTTGTAGTTAGTGGGATGAATAAGAAAGATTATATCTATTCCATCTTCCTGAAAGTGCAAGTTCCTGGGGCTGCCTCTTAAAACTACGTGAAAGGAAAATGACTTTTATGATGCAGCTTTATACTTTTTCGTCTTTTTGATTTGAATATTTTAGCTTCAATAGAGAACATGTTTTATCTTCATTTGTTTGCTCAATTCTTACTATTCAGTTAAGACAAATAAGAATAAACATAAGTCAGTTAAAACAAACAGGAATAAACTAGCCCTTTGGATGGTCTGTGTTACTTCTGATTGATTTACTACTTATTTGGATGGGTTGAGAGAAGAGGATGGGAAAGTCTGAGGGGTCATAAGCAGTCTTACTGTGGCTCCCAAGGTACTTTTAGGAACCCCCAAGCCTAGCAGAAAGTCTCTTCCACCCCTGAGTTACATCCCCACAATCTTATAAATGTGTTTTTTAATGGAAAGGTTTAACTTGGGCTCTGTTTAATTAAATACACAATGAATAACAGACGGTTCCTACATTCTTTAGCCTTCAGTGTGCTTTGCTTTATGAATGACTGGCAGATTTGGGGGAACTTAGCAATATAGTACAGACAGCTCTTCTTAATTTTGGGTAAAGTCTTTCAGTTCCATCCTGACTGGCGTATAGACAGGAAAGGATGTTTGAATGGGCATAGAGCCAAAATTGAACCAGTTATTCATTCTTCACACAGGGTGTGGGAAAACATTACCCAAACTGTATGTTGAATTGTTTAAGATCAGAAGTGCCTACTTTTAACTTAATAAAACACCCAAGCTGAACATAACTTCTTAGACCTTCAATGTCAGTATTTTAACTTGACTCTTTCTTTGTCTTATCCAAAAGAACAACATTAATTTTAAACTGGATTGTGGCTTTTGCCCAAAGTCACTTGAACATCAGTATCTCCTCCCTGTTTTATCTTTATTTTTCAGAATATGAATGATCATTTTGGTTGTAATTTTCCTTGATATTTCTCTGCTTTTTATTCTTTTAATCTTTTAGAATAAGAACACTCAATATATCTAGTTTTCTGACCCTTTTCTTACCTTTAATGAGATTGATTATATCACAGTCACCTAAGACTAATAGCAACTATGTTTTATGCAGGCCTTTGTGCCCAGAGCTATCTGCCCTCAGTAGTAACTGCAAAAGAAGCCAAATAAACTGTCCTTGTTCTTTTAAGGTTATTTTAAGGATTCGGTTGCTAGTATTATTGTCTTGTTCCACTGAATCCATTTTTCTTTCCTTTTGCCCCATTTCACATGGATGTTTACCTGCCTTGATTATCAAACCTGGTTACCCCATACCTATCCAGTGTAACCTTGATCTTTGTTTCTAGATCCTTGACTTTTTCTTGGCAACCGATATTTCAAATTCCTTTAGCTAAACTGATGTTTCCTAACCTGAGGCTAACTCAAGACCAAGATTCTGCAGACTCCCTAGTGTCTAATTCCTATACTCTTGGCTTAGTCTTAACTACCCAAATTACCAGCTTTTGGACTCAATTTATTTCTGATATTCACCCTTCTTTACATAATCCCATATGGCAACTTTATGAAATGTAAATTCCTTCTTGCCATGATTGGACCCAGGGTCCTATTCAACCCTCTCCAAGTCTTAACCTCCACCTGAAAAATTTGACTTTCCACATCCAACTGGTCATGAGGCCCTGTCAATTTTGAGTCCTAGAAATCTCTAAAACCTATTTCCTCAACATTAGGCAGGACTGTTTCAGCTGCAAGTTACAGAAACCCAATTCAAGCTAGCTTTTTTAAAAAAGGGAATTTATTCTTCCTTGTTACTGGAAAAGTCCAGAGAATGAGTAAGCGTCAGGGTCAGTTAGATCCGTATATTCAAGCAATGTCATCAGAAACCTGCCCCTCTCCATCTCTCAGCTCAGTTTCTCCTTTGTAGCCTTTGCTCTTTGGCAAGCAGAGTCTTTTCATCGTGGGAAAGATGGCATCCTGCAGCTCCAGACTTACACAGTGCTTGCAGTCCATGACCTCTGGGTTAGGAAATGAGAGAACCGAGACACAGGGATAGGAAGGAGACTTACTATGGCAGAATTTGATCTTGGTATTTTTGATACTGATATAGTAAGTGCATCAATACATCATTGTGAATTGTATTACAAAGTAGAAATTCAATCCATAGTAGAAATTCAATCAGCTAAAAATAGAAAATAAAGAACCTTTTTAAGTAGGTGGAAGGTGAGGAGAGTGTGATCAACAGTATCAAATACTGTCTAGGGAGCAAGCAGGAGAAGAACTGAAAAGTGTCAATTAGATTTAACAACATGGAGGTCAAGGATGAATTTGGCAAGGTGAGTTTTGTTGGGACCTGTAGACAGGATATGCTGGGTTATGGAATGAAAGGGAGATAAGGAAATAAAGGGGAGCAGAAATGGAGGGAGGTTGTAGGAGAGGAGATGTTAGTAGGCTGATGGGAAGGAACCAGTAGAGAGAGGCCATCTGAAGATATAGGACAGAGAAGAAACATTAAAAGAGCAAGGTACTTGAGAAGGCATAAGAGACAGGGAGGTTGTAGGAGAGGAGATGTTAGTAGGCTGATGGGAAGGAACCAGTAGAGAGAGGCCGTCTGAAGATATAGGACAGAGAAGAAACATTAAAAGAGCAAGGTACTTGAGAAGGCATAAGAGATAGGCCACTTCTTCCTCAAATAGAAAAGAAGATTGATATAAAGATAGGTTTGTATTATTGTTCTGCTGGCAGAAATTTGAGGGAGTCCTCTGATGGCTTTTGTTTCTGCACAAAAACAGAAGTCTGATTGTCTCAGATTGCCTGCTGGGTGATTTGGCAGGGTACAAGGTGGCTGAATTCAGAAGTTCAAGAAGAATAGAGATGATTTTTATTTAAGTTACAGAGATGTGGAGAATAGGAAAATAACACAACCAGAAAAACATAGTTCCGTAGTTGTCATCCAGAGCAGAGGAGCCCATTTGCAGTTGATGACTGTAAAACTGTAGTAGATTCCATCTACTGGACTGTGTGATTTTTTTTTTTTCCAGCGAAGCTCAGAGGATGATTGGATGAGGCAGACAGTAGTGTCACCATGGTTGGAAGGACAATAGGATAATGGAATTTAATACTGTTTTTCATATGTAGTCTATTCTGCCTTCTCTGACAACTTTTCCCATTTTTTCCATGGTTATTGATCTAATGAATATGTTTAATTCATGTTTGCAGTTTTTATTTCTTCAGAAAGTCTTTTTTTTGGCTGTTGTTTTATTCAATGCTCAGAGAAAACATTATTTTTGGAAAAAACAAATACAGAGAATACTACCAAAATCCCAGGCAAAACCAATAGTGGAAGCAATATCATGACATAGTGTCATAAATATTTATTTATTTATTTATTTTAGATGGGTTCCAAGCACACCCCTTGGAATTTTATTTATTTAAAAATGCACTCTTCAAGGACTATTAACTTCAGCTTTTCAGGTTTTTGTTGTTGGTTTTTAAAAATTATTAATGGTGGGCCGGCCCGGTGGCGCACTGCTACAGTGCGCTGCTTGGGAAGCGCAGCGGCGCTCCCACCGAGGGTTCGGATCCCACATACAGACCGGCCGCTCACTGGCTGAGCGAGGTGCGGGGGCAACACCGAGGGTTGCGATCCCGTTGCCGGTCCCGGTCCGGTACGGGCGCGACACTGAGGGTTGCGATCCGTTGCCGGTCACAAAAAAAGAGACAAAAAGGAAAAAAATAAAATAAAATAAAATAAAAATTATTAATGGTTATGCATATTCATAGGGTACAAAGCTGACCATCACTGCTTGTGCCCAAGATGTGATGGCCAGACCAATACTATTAGCATGCCCACAACCACAAACTGCAGTTATTTCCCGTGTCCCCCACCCAATTGATCTCCAACCTCCCTCCCCCTCCTGCACTCCCCCATTCCACTCTGTAGGCCTAGGTATGCTCTCTCCCTCTGCATGTCCAACACACCACTGTGGTCTTTCTTCCCCTCCTTCTCTCTCTTTTAGCTCCCACTGATGAGTGAGGACATGGCTTTCTTTGCTCTGTGCCTGCTTATTTCACTCACTATAATTTTATCCAAGCTCATCCATGTTGCTACGAATGGTAAAATTTCATTCTTTTTTATGGCAGAGTAGCAAGAGGGCAAATGTACAAATATGTACATAGGTAGTCATTGCATCACTGTTTAGAATAGAAAAAAGAAAACAATGTAAATTTTTTTCTATTTTTAAAAATTTGTTTCTTCTTTTTTTCTTTTTCTTGTAGTATCTTTTTATCTGAGAATAGAGTTTCTAGATTGATCACATAGGAAGTGGTCCAGTTTAGACTAGGGAGATGTCTGAGATCTGAACTTTTTTTTTTTTTTGGTGATTGGCTGGTAGGGGGATCTAAACCCTTGACCTTGCTGTTATAACACCATGTTCTACCCAACTGAGCTAGCCAGCCAGCCCGAAATTTCTAATATTATTAATTTGTATAGATTTTGATATATCTATACAATAGGTGGCATATTTGCTGGTATTTTGTAACAACATTATGAATGTGTGAGATACATATGTGTGTATGTATACACCCAAAAATATGGACAGAAGTATTAGTCAGGGTAGCAGTAGGATATAGATGGCACATTTCAATTGAATAATTTGAGCAGGGTTCAATATAGAGATTATTTACAAAGTGTAGGCAGGCTATAGAGAACAACGAGGAATAATATATAGTATAGAACCTGGAGTTTTTAAGAGTGTGTGGATAGGGTGTTCTCTTCACCCTCTAGGCCTACCTGGAGGGGTGAAAAAAATTAGGCAGGGAGAGTTATGTGGAGAGGGGCTTTCGACAGGACCAGTGACTATTCATAAAGGGAAGTTGCCATCTCGCAGAAGCTTTATCATGTGGTTGCTGGGAAATGAGTGTCTTGGCCTGTTGCTTTGTGTTGCTTTGCCCCCCACGGATTTGTCACCCCATTTCCCCTGGGTGATGGAGATGCAAAGGATTACTCAAAGCCCATCTCTTCTGAGCAGTGAGAAGCCCCAAAGTGGTTAACTTCCCTGGGACCCTCGAGTAAGAGGCAACCCTTCCTTGGGAAATTAACATTGATTGGGGTTCTCTTCCTGCATTTATTTTCCAGGAAGAGACATAGGTGGGGTTATAGTTTACCTGTATAGGCTGGCAACTTTCAGTGAAACAAGCCAGATGACATTCCAGTAGACAATTAAGTGATCTTACAGCAATTTCTCAGTATCTTTACATAATAATCAGTAACTAGTCTGTCCTTGAGCCAGTAACCTTGCTGTGCCACAAATATTTATCTTACACCAGAGACTTATAGCCTGAGGAAAATTTCCAGTCCTCCGCAAGGTCAGTATTTGAAACTGCAAGGCTTTGGAAAACCAGGCCCTGTGAGGTACATATGCTTTATAGAATATTCCACATTGGCCTTCCTCTCCTTCTTCACTCTGCTCTCTCACCCGTGTTTCTCATTCACTAAGCCCAACCAGAAGTCAGACTGCCAAAGGGTCCTTTGATACAGTCCATACAGATCAGTCTCTCAAGGCACAGAGCAGGGTGGAGAGGACTGAGAGCAGAACTAGAAGAACATACAGGAAATATCTAGCTTGACGGATGTGCACCAACATGTTAATAGAGGTTATCCCAGGCAGTGGGATTATGGGTTAATATTCTTATTTTCCTTCATTGTATTTTCTAACTTTTTGAAAAGAAACATTTATGGCTTATGTAATTTTTTAAAAGTTTAAACTATTTTTCATAGATTGGCTGGCCAGTTAACTCAGTTGGTTAGCACTTGGCTGGAGTGAGCAGGACTGAAGACATGTTGTGACCTAAAACCACCTGGGCTGCAAGGGGGAGGGGGAATTTAAAAAGAGGTTTTTTTTCCTTTCCACTCTTTCTTCCCATCCCCTGACTTTCTTATCTTGTTTGCTAAATAGGAGAACAAGGCTGAGAAGCTAATCAGTACTTTGCAAAGCTAAGAGTTCTTTCTTTGAGACTTGCAGAGTTTTGAGAAGTGCTCAAGTCCAAACGACTGGAAGCTGACCTTGGGCACCAGCCAAGTCAAACAGAGCTCTGCGAAGCAAAACTACACAAAAGATTGCAGAAAAGATGATTCTACTCTGGAACAAATCAAAATCTTGCAGGGTCCTGAGATAACAGCAAAGACGATAACAGAAACGAGAAGAAGTCTTGGCAAGACCTTGTACCTGACTCATGGGCATGGAATCCTCATAGCTCACACCTCAGTCTCTCCTGCTTTTTACCTCCCATGTCCCATTCCCTCAACTCCTCCTTTAAAAATCCCTCAGTAAATCTAAGTCTTAGAGATAGGACAGCCTACCATCTCCTTTAGCTGAATACTTCTGCCTCTCTAACACCAACCATTTGACTTCTGAGGTTTGTTTTCTTCTCAAGGGGGCAGGCAGCTGGACCTGAGTTCTGTAACATAAGGTCAAGTGTTTGGGTTCCTATACCGCTAGGCACCAAAAAAAAAAAAAAAGAAAAAGAAAAAAAAAACCTAAATGAACTTGATTTGCCAAAATTTAAGTAGTATCTACATAGCTGAATGCCTTTTCCTAACCTTTAATCCTTATTTACTCACAAATATCCTCTGGGTTTCTTTAGTTAGAAAACAAAGAGTTTTCCTAATTCCAACCAATATTAGCACTTGGGGAAGGGTAGGCTTCTAACTGGCTTTATTTGGGAATATTTATTACCTTGATGAAATTCTTAGGACCACCGTGACATTTAAGCCATGTTATATACAAAAGTACTCTGAATTCCGTAGGCTTCTAACTGGCTTTATTTGGGAATATTTATTACCTTGATGAAATTCTTAGGACCACTGTGACATTTAAGCCATGTTATATACAAAAGTACTCTGAATTCTTCTGAAGAAAGGAGCCTCAAAAGACCAATAAAGGGCCGGCCCGGTGGCGCACTGGAGAGTGCGCCGCTTGGGAGTGTGGTGGTGCTCCCGCCGAGGGTTTGGATCCCATGTGGAGACCGGTTCCTGCTCACTGGCTGAGTGCGGTGCCGGCATCCCGCCGAGGGTTTGGATCCCATGTGGAGACCGGTTCCTGCTCACTGGCTGAGTGTGGTGCCGGCACGACACTGAGGGTTGCGATCCCGTTACTGTTCAGTAAAAAAAAGACAAAAAGGAAAAAAAAAAAAGCCCAATAAAATTCTATAATCTTGATATAATAAAGAGTTTAGTTGGGTTAATAGATAACATTATTAAAGTATTATTCTTGAAATGAATTATTAAGCCAGATTAAGGTAAAATAGCCTACTATATACACTGCAGTGGTACATGTAGAAATCTTTATATTATTGATTTGTGAACACTGCTCCTCCCTGGAGCAGCTTGTTTTTGTTTATTATGGAGTTGTCGGGCATTTGATAATAATGTGTAATCATTCTAAAGATGTTGATATTGACTACACTTAACAAGAGATAAGCAATGTCCTTTTAATGTCTACCTTCAGTAGAAAGTGTTTGTATAAATAGTCCAGTTATGCATTGTTAATCTTTCTATTATTTTTTTCTGTAATGGCACAAAAATTTTTTAAAATTGCACTTCCTATTATTAGTGTCTTTTCTGGAGAAAAATGGGAATATATGTATGGCATATAAAAATGCAATGTATCAAAATCAGTGATAAAAAGAAAATCTTAAAGGTAGCCAGAGAAGCAAAAAGATATATTAATTTCCTATTGTTGCTGTATGAATTACTTCAGATTTAGAGGCTTAAACAACTCAAATTTATTATCTTAGGTTCAGTAAGTCAGAAATATGACATGGGTCTAACTGGGCTAAAATAAAGGCTGGCATTCCTTTCTGGAAGATCCAGGAAAGAATCTGTTTCATTGTCTTTTCCAGCTTATAGAGGTCACTGACATTCCTTGGCTTGTGGCTCTTTCCTTCATCTTCAAAACCAGCAATAGAGCATCTTTCGGACCCTGCCTGGATAGACACATTTCTTTTTCTGACTCTCTTTTGTCTCTCTCTTCCACTTTTAAGGACTCTGTGATTACATTGGACCACCCACACAATCCAGGATAATCTGCCTATTTTAAGGTCATCAGATTAACAACCTTAATTTTATCTGCAATCTTAATTTCCCTTTGCCATGTAATCTAACATATTCACAAGTTCCAGGTATTGGATTGTGGACATCATTGGGTGGCCATTATTACACACAGCATAGTCCACCTTCTGGCCTCTAAATATACCTATCTGTCCCACATATAAAATACATTAACCCCATCCGAAGATCTCTAGAGGTCTTATCTTATAGCATCAATGCAAAGTCAAAAATCTCAACCGAACTTCATTAGCTCAAAAGTCTGAAATCTTGTCTAAATCAGCTATGAATGATTATTCTGTCTACCATATATGAGGGTAGTTCATGGAAAGATTTGCATTGTATTTTAAATCAATTTTTCCACAGATTTTTGGAAGTACCCCTGTACATCTTACATACAGAGGAACAAAACTAATGATTACAGTAGATTCCTCATTTGAAACAATATAAGTGAGAAAACAGTGGAGGAACAATTTTGAAATAGTGACAGAAAAGAATTGTCAATCTAGAATTCTATACCCAACAAAAATGTATTTATTTTAATCAATTAATCCCAAAGAAGGCAGGAAAAGAGGAAAAAGGAAAAAAACCCAGATGAGACATACAGAAAATAATAGCAATATGGTAGACTTAAACCTAATCATATCAATTTAAATGCAAATGGTCTGAATACCTGAATTATAGGGCATAGATGACCAAACTGGATAAAAAGGCAAAGCCCAATTATATACTACTTACAAGAAACACAGTTTAAATATAATGACAAAAATAGGTAAAAAGAGGATGGGAAAGATATTGCATGCTAAAATTAATCAAATAAAAGCTGAGATGGTTAGTATGTTTGTATTGTTTATAACAGAATACATGGAACTGGATGATTTGTAAAGAAAACAGAATTTATTACTTACAGTTTCAGAGGCTACGAAGTCCACAGTCCAGGGAACACACCTGGTGAAGGCTTTCTTTTTGGTGGTGACTTCTGTGATGGCAGAGCATCACATTGTGGAAATGGCAGAGCAGAGAGAGACAGACAGACTCTCCTCTTCTTTTAAAGCCCTCAGAACCACACCCCTGACCACCATTTTTAATCCATTCATGACTGCACAGTCCTACAATCCAATCACCTCTTTAAGGATCTGCCTTTCAATTACCATAATAGGATTTCCCACCCTCTTAACAGTCACAGTGGGGGCTAAGTTTCTAATACACAAAAGTAGGGGGACACAATCCAAGCTTTGGTGAGTTTTGGGGGATATAATTCAATCCACTGCATTCCACCCCTGGCCCCCAGAACTCATGTCCTTTTCACATACAAATACATTCATTTCATCCCCAAAGTCTTGTTTCAACGCAAAAGTCCAAAGTTCAAAGTCCCATCTGTGCAATCAAAATAGGTTATCTACTTCCAAGATACAATGGTGGGACAAACATAGGGTACATATTCCTGTTCCAAAAGGGACAAACAAGCCAAAAGAAAGGTGTAACAGGTCCCAAACAAGTCTGAAACCCAGCAGGGCAGGCATTAAATGTCAGTGCAGGCAAATTTTGTACCTCGAGTCCATGTTCCACGTCCTCTGCATGCTGGTGTGGGGGTTAGATCCCAAGTCCTCAGGCAGCTCCGCTCCTATTTCTGTCCCAGTCTCAGTTGATGTTTTAGCTCTTGCAGGCTGGCGTTCCACTCTGGTAGCTCCACAAATCTGGAGTCTCTGTGGTGGTCCTGCTCCCACAGCTCCACTAGGCATAGCACTGTTGGGGGTTTCTCTGTTGCAACTCTGACCCCACGTTTCTGCTTGGCATTGCTCTAAGTGAAGGCTGTCTGTGGTGACTTCACCCCATGACAGATCTCTTTCTGGGTCCCGAGATTTTTCCATACATCCTTTGAAATCTGGGCAGAGGTTCCCAAGCCTTCACATCTCTGGCATTTTGCAAGCATGCATGGACGCTGCCAAAACTTCTGGCTTGTATCTTTCACAGCTGTGGGTCCAACCACACCTGGGGCCAATTTAGCTATGGCTGGAGCAGCCAGAGCAGCTGGGGTGCTGGTACTGGAAGCAACTTCTTGAGGTGGCCCTGAGCAACAAGCCTGTGGAGTGCGCCTCAGGCCTGTTTCCCAAGTCCATTATATCTTCCTAGGTCTTTGGGCCTGAAATGGAAGGGTTGGCCCCAGAGGCTTCTGCAATGCCTGTGGGGGTCTTTTTTCTTCTTCTCTTGATATTCCCTTCCTTTTGCACTAATCTTCTTAGTTAAGGGTTGCTGGGCTGCACCATTGCATGCTCTCTGCTTCTCTATCACATGGCTAGGCTGCAAATTTTCTAAATTTTTACACGCTGCTTTCCTTTTAAATTCTGGCTTTGCATTATGCCTTTGCTGCCATAACTCGACATGGGCTGTTGCAAGTAACCATGCAGCTTCCTGAATGTTTTGCTGCTTAGAAATCTGACAAGGAATTAATATCCAGAATACACAGAGAGCTCAGACAACTTTACAGCAAAAAACCAAATAATCCAATTAAAAAATGGGCAAAGGAGCTGAATAGACATTTCTCAAAGGAAGACATACAAATGGCCAACAGGTATATGAAAAAATGCTCAACATCACTAATCATCAGGGAAATGCTAATCAAAACCACTTTGAGATATCACCAAACCCCAATCAGAATGGCTATTATAAAAAAGACAGAGAATAACAAATGCTGGTGAGGATATGGAGAGAGAGGAACTCTTCCGCACTGTTGGTCGGACTGTAAATTAATACAGCCATTATGGAGAACAGTATGGAGGTTCCTTAAATAACTACAGATAGAACTTCCATATGATCCAGCAATTGCACTCTTGGGGACATATCTAGAAAATTGGAAATCATCAGGCCAGAGGGATACCTGCACTCCCATGTTTATTGCAGCTCTATTTATAATAGCTAGGTGATGGAATCAATCTAAATGTCCACTGATGGATGACTGGATAAGGAAATTGTGGTATATACATACAATGGAATACTACTAAGCCACAAAAAAAAAAAAATGAAATTCTACCATTGGCAACAACATGGATGAGCCTGGAAAAAATTATCCTAAGTGAAAAAAAAAAAAAAAAAAAGAAAGAAAATTATCCTAAGCGAAACAACCCAGTTACAGCAAGAGAAATATCAAATGTTCTCACTCATGGCTGGGAGATGAATTCATAAATAAACAAATAAACAATAAAGAGAGACAGAGAGAAAGAAAGAAACAATCACAGTAATACATTGAACTTTTAGAAAACTAGAGGTAGAAAAGGGGAGGGGAGGGGGAGGGAGGGGGACTAATGAGGAATTGGTCAACAGACACAAAAAATGATTGTGTATTGAAATGATGAATAAGCTAACTATACTGATCTAACCACCACACATTCTACACAATTATTGAAAATCAACATTGTACCTCACATGAATGTATAATAAAAAAAGAAAGAAAAAGAAATTTCTTCTGCCAAATAAATGCTCTGGTTCACAACTCTTAAGTTCCAACTTCCACAAAGTCCTAGGGCACAGACACAATGCAGCCAAGTTCCTTGCCAGTTCATAGCAAGGATGATCTTTGCCCCAGGTTCTGATACATCAGACACAATGCAGCCAAGTTCCTTGCCAGTTCATAGCAAGGATGATCTTTGCCCCAGGTTCCGATACATTCCTTCTTGTTTCTGTCTGAGACCTCCTTAGAATGGTCTTTACAGTCCATATTTCTATCAGCATTCTGCTCGCCACCACATAAATAGTCTCTAATATATTCCAAACTTTCCCTCATCTCTTTGTCTCCTGAGTTTTCCAAACTCCTCCAACCTTTGCCTAATACCCAATTCCAAAGCTGCTTCCATATTTTCAAGTATTTGTTACAAGCAACACTCCACTTCTCTGGTATCAATTTTCTGTATTAGTCTGTTTGTGTTGCATATAACAGAATACACGGAACTGGGTGATTTATAAAGAAAACAAAATTTATTGCTCACAGTTTCAGAGGCTAGGAAGTCCACAGTCCAGGGAACACATCTGGTGAAGGCTTTCTTTTTGATGGTGACTTCTGTGATGGCAGGGTATCACACTGTGGAAATTGTGCAAGAATTGGAAGCTTTATTCAGATAGCTGGCATCTGGGGGATGACCAGGCTAAAATCATCTCATCTTCTGATGCCTGTTTTGGGGTTTATAAAGGGGAATAGGTGGAAAGGTGAGGTAAGGGTTTTGTCCTGCAGGCAAAGAGGAGGCTGGTCATGGGATCAGCAGAGGATCTGAGTCAGATGTCAGGGTCCCATATGGACTGGGTGCTTTGGGGTCATGGAGCATGCAGTTGGTGGACTGGTCAGCTTCAAGCCCTTGATGTTATTTTGGGGTTGGGCGTCCTTATCTCTTAGGGAGAGCTCAAAGACAGTAATCTCAGTCAAGCATCACTGGAACATAAAAATATCTGACTCACATCTAACTAATCCAGATGCAATTTTCCTTTAAGCAAGAATGTGTGTTAATAATCAACTATAGTGCTTTGCCTTTCTCTTGGGTTTCCTCTGTTTGCAGTTGATTAGGGAGGTAAGAAAGACAGGAAAACTTAGTTTCAATCCTTAATTGTAGGTGCACAACATCTAAAATAAATCAACATAAGAGGGTGTAATGGGAGATAAACAGAAACAAGCTTTTGAGAAGGATCCTTTTGGGGCATGATTTCATCTCTGGGCAGTTTCAGCCATATGGTCAATTTCTCATTTCCTCTGCTAACCTCAAGGAGTTGATGATTATCAGTTCCCAAGTTAATGGTTAGCTGTAATTTTCTGCTTGGTCTTAGTTACCCCAACATGTCCATTTTATGGCTAAGTTCCCATTCAAAACTGGTAGCCAGAAGTAAATAAATCCACAATTACAATCAAGGATTTAAAAACCTTTCTCTCAATGATTGATAGAACAACTAGACAGAAAATAAGCAAGGACATAAAAGACTTGAGCAAAACTATTAACCAACTTGATCTACTTTACATTTTTAGAAACTCCATTCAATGGCAGCAGAATGCACTTTTTTTCACATGCACACAGAATAAGATAGACTATATTTTGAGGCTTAGAACACATCTCAATAAGTTTAAGGTGTTTAAGTCATAAAAACATGTGTTTTCTGGTCACAGTGTGATTAAATTAGAAATCAATAACCAAAAGAAAAAGATTTTCTCAGGAAAATCTTCAAATACTTGGAAACTGAAGGATACATTTCTAAATTCTAAAGAACTCATGAGTAAAGAAGAAATCAAAATAAAAGTTAGAATGTATTTTGAAATGAATTAAAATGAAAATGCAACATGTCAAAACTTGTAGGATACTGCTCAAGTAGAACTTAGTGGGAAATTTATAGCCCTAAATGTCTGTATTAGAAAAGGAGAAAGGTCTCATATAAATGACCTCAGCTTCCACCAGAGGAAACTAGAAAAAGAAGAGCAAATGATACCTAAAGTAAACAGAAAAAAAGAAACAATAAAGAGCAGATTAGAAATCAATGAAGTAGAAAACAAAAAACAATAGAGAACAAACAATGAAACCGAAGTCTGATTCTTTGGAAAGATCAATTAAAATGGTAAATCTCTAGCCAGAGTGATTAAGAAAAAAAAGAGACAAGACACAAATTACCAAAATAAACAATGAGAGAGAAAAATCACAATAGGTCTTACAGCTATTGAAAGGTCCACAAAGGACTATTATGAACAACTTTATGGCAAAAAATCTGACAACTTAGACAAAATCAATAACTTTCTTGAAAGACATAAATTACTAAAGCTCGCTCAAGAGAAATTCATTATCTAAATAATTCTATATCTGTTATAGACATTGAACATGCATTCGATGTAGTTAGAAACCTTTCCACAAAGAAAACTTCAGACCCTGGTGGCTTCACAATGAATTCTGCCAAACATTTAAGGAAGAGGTAATATCAATACTACATTACACTTTCAGAAAATTGAAGAGGAAGCAACATTTTTCAATTTATACTGTGAGACCAACATTACCCTTATACCAAAGTCATTATAAGAGAAAAAAAGCTACGGATTCACATCCTTCAAGAACATATATGCGAAAGTTCTCAACAGAGTTTTAGCAAATCAAATCCAACAGTATATAAAAAGGATACATTGTGGCCAATAGAGCTTACCCAGAGATATAAAATAGGATTAACATTTGAAAATCAATCAATAAAATCAGCATACGATGAATATTTTAGTTCATGGAAGGATTTGTATTATTTTTTAATTCAAGTTTTCCATGAACTTTTTGAAGTACCCTTGTACTAAACTGAAAAAGAAAAATCATATGTTCATCTCATTAGAAGTATAAATAACATTAGACAAAAACCAATATCCATTCCTTATAAAAACTCTCAGCAAACTAGGAATAGAAAAGAATTTCTTCAATCTCATAAAGAGTATCTATGAAAAATCTAGAGCTAACATCATACTTAATGGGCAAAGACTCAATGCCCTCCCCCTAAGGTCAGAGACAAGGCAAGAATGTCTGTTTCCACCATTTCTATTCAATATTGCAGTAGAGGTACTGGCCAGTACAATCAGGCAAGAGAAACAAATAAAAGGCACCCAGATTAGAAAGGACCCTCCCCCTAAGGTCAGAGACAAGGCAAGAATGTCTGTTTCCACCATTTCTATTCAATATTGTAGTAGAGGTACTGGCCAGTACAATCAGGCAAGAGAAACAAATAAAAGGCACCCAGATTAGAAAGAATGAACTAAAACGGTCTTGTTAGTAGATTACATGATTTTCCAATGTAGAAAATCTAATGAATTCTACAAAAATGATACTAAATGTGAATTTACCAAGGTTGTAGAATGTAAGATACTCGATTGTATTGTAATATATTATATTATAATCAATTGTATTTCCATATACTAGAAATGAACCATTTTAGAAACTGAAATAAATAATTCTATTTATATAGCATCAAAAATACGAAAGACTTAGGGATAAATTTGACAAAAGATATGCAAGACCTGTATACTGGAAATTGCAAAACATTACTAAGAGAAATTAAAGACCTAAGTAAGTTTAGAGATGTACCCTGTTATGGACAGGAAGGTTCAATATTGTTAAAATATCCAGTCTCCTGGGGGCCGTTCTGTGACTCACTTGGGAGAGTGTGGTGCTGATAACACCAAGGCCGCTGATATAACATTTGCTCAAGGATTATTATAAAGCTGCAGTAATCAAGACAGTGATCTTAGGATAAAAATAGGTAAATAGATCAATGAAACAGAGTAGTATCCAGAAATATACACATACTTATATAGACAAGTGATTTTTCCCAAAAGTGCAAAGGCAATTCAATGGATAAAAGAATCTTTTTAACAAATGATTCTGGAATAATTGGATTTCTACATGTAAAAAAACCCACTTTGATCAATACCTTATACCATATATAAAATTAACTAAAGATGGATTACAGATCTAACATAAAACATAAAATTTAAAAAGCTAGTAGGAAAAAAATACGAGAAAATCTTTGTGACCACAGTTAGGCAAAAATTTCTTAGATACAGCAAAAGCACAACTTGCAAAAGAAAAACTTCATAAATTGGATTTCATTAAAAATAAAAACTTCTGCTCTTCAAAAGACACTGTAAGAGGATGAAAGGCCACAGGCTGAAATAAAATATTTGCAAAGTATACATCTGATAAAGAATAAACAACACAATTTAAAAAACAGGCAAAAGATTTGACCAGGGACATCACCAAAAAAATATATACAGATAGCAAATACACACATAAAAAGATGCTCAATATCATTAGTCATTAAGGTAATGCAAATTGAAACTGCAATGAGATACCAACACAACCTTTAGATGGTTAAAATTAAAAAGACAGATCATATCAAGAGTTGGTGAGTATATGGAAGAACTGGAATTCTCATATGTAAAATGGGAATGTAAACTGATGCAACTGTTTTGGAAAACATCTTGGCAATTTCTGAAAATGTTAAACATACTTTTACCATATTGCTCAGTCTTTTTTTAAAAAATGTTTTTATTGAATCATAATTGATTATACATATTTTTTGGGTTCAATGTTGACATGTTGATTATGTTGATCAAATCAACATTACTAGCATATATATATTCTTCTAAATTGTACTTATTCTTTATGCCCCTTGCCCAATCTCTCCCTGTTCTCCCGTTGCTTCTGATAACCCTAGATTTCTTCTCTCCCTTCGAAAGAGTAATGGTTACTCTGTTGATTTGTTGCCTAGATGATCTGTCCAATGCTGAGAGGTGTGTTACAGGTCCCCCAATATTATCATAGAGCAGATGCTTCTTCTGTCACTCTGGAATGGGCTTTGTGGAGACAGACATCCTCTTCTTTTCTTTGGTCTCTGTAGGTGACTCTCCTTGCATCAATGCACTCAAGTAGCTGGCAGACCATCTGTGGGGTGGTTGTGGCATCTAGCTGCTTTTGCGGCAGCCATGGTTATTGTGGTGGCTGTGGTGGGCCACTCACATGGAGGTAATGTTTTTGGCATGCTCCTTGGTGCTGGTGGTGTGCCTGGTTGTGGGGATTGTCTGGTCCTTGGCTCCATGCCTGGGGTCCCCAAGGTGCTGGCATGGTGTGCCTGGTTGTGGGAGGGGGGTCTGGTCCCCTTTTCCATGCCTGGGTCCCTGGGTGGGCCCTGAGGCACTGGTGCAGTGTGCCTGGTTGTGGGAGGGGGTTCCAGTCCCCAGCTCCATGCCTTGGGCCCCCATGGGCCATGAGGTGCTGGCACAGTGTGCCTGGTTGTGGGAGGGGGTTCCAGTCCCCAGCTCCATGCCTTGGGCCCCCATGGGCCATGAGGTGCTGGCACAGTGTGCCTGGTTG